>NC_085141.1:357531990-357587492 GCF_024139115.2 Armigeres subalbatus
TGATAACAAAATTCCGATAATTTAGTTCAAGCTACTGCAACTAGCGCTATAACTTCGTTTTTAGTTGAATTCTAACAACGAACTATTAGGCATAGGGGAAGAGGCCCCAAAACTCCGAACGAACGCAAATTACTAAATGATCCTTGCTTTGAATTACCAGGGTGAAACATTTTAAACGGCGGTGCGCCGATGTGAAGCAATCGGTTGCGGCCCCTACCTCTACCTCAGACCAACGCTCTATCTCTATCGCTTCTCGCCTTTCTCCCCGAAAACACAACAAGTAGGTGCACAATACCGTAGAAAACCGGGAAGATATTTTTAGCAGAAACGTGTCTAAAAACAGACTCCCATAATAAATTGCTAGTTAGCATAACACGTAGGTTTCTACCCACTTATTTTGGTTTGATTCGTTTAGCAAATTCTTTCGCAAAGTAGCCTATTTACATTCTTTCTAATAATAAAAGAAATATGTTTGAAAACTGTTTCATTTATCATCACGGCGGTGGTAACGAACCTGAGTAGATGATCAGCTGCAAGCATGCTCGAAATACAAATTCGTAATGATAGCTAGATGTGTAATAGAGAGCTTTCACACTCGATAGAACTGCGTGTCCCTAGCATAGTGTCGATCACAACCAAACGAGAGGAACAACAAACGGAGGAGGAGAACTACGTTGACGTCGTGCGTGATGACGTGCAGCTTTATCGAAATGCTGAGAAAGGTGAATGTTTGTTGCAGTCGGACAGACGCGAAGTCAACGACCTTTCGTTTTGTTCTAAGTAGGTATTCCGGATTCGGAGTCTCCGTCCAAGAGACACAAAGCGAAACACGCAAATAAACTACAATGAAAGTGCATAAATTGAAGGTGGAGTGAAACGGAAGCAAATGAACTCAACGACGCATCGTGCGAGTGCTGGGCAGCGCGCTGCTGGCCGGCCCAACATGTGTCCAATGATTCTACGCTTCTACTTTACGGATACCCTTCTTCAGTCGTGCAGCCTTTTGTTCGCAGTATAGATCACGCACATTTCCCACTGAATTAAGACGAATTAAAATAAACTGTTATTATTAATTAACAAGGAGAATTCATTTACCGTGGTAGACGAAGTTGAAGCCACTTGCATTACATAGAAAAGATCCAAGCAACATAATTAGCATTAATCAATCTGTGCACTACCGTAGGTGGCGCAAGCCTAATTTTTATGATTGAAAAAAGTCTCGTAGATTACCAAACCGATTCACGCCGACTTCGCCGGAAAAAATGATACACGATAGGGCCCCAAATCGAATATTTCTCGCTTAACTTTTCAAAAGGACCTAAGTAACATTTTTTTCATGAATTAATTTGAATCAATCAATAGCTTTCATGCTGTTCTGATGATTGCGTTATTCAAATTAATTCATGAAAAAAATGTTACTTAAGTCCTTTTGAAAAGTTAAGCGAGATTTCACTGAATTTAATTTATCTGATAAGAAAATTATGTTGTGCTTTTAGTGGAATGTCTTCACTTGTCATAAGACGAGTTACTACTATCCCATTTAATTTCACCACTTTATCGTATCATTGACAGATACATATTTCGACCTCAACAGAAAGGAAATCTTCAGTCAGAGATGCATCCTGAACAGAACATGAGCCAGGAGCGTGCCTTGGTTTTCTTAGTTTTGAATTCTGAACACAGTTTAGTGTGCACTGGATTGGTACGTTGGTACGCAAGCAAAACGATCATGGTAACTAAGATTCCTTAGATTTGGAACTATGCATAAACATACGAGCATCCTTGATTTATATCCGTTAGATGCCCACGTATTCCATTATTAACCGAAAAATGTGTAGTTGCTAAGTAGGTGAAGGCTCTTGAACAGTGTGCTGTGTTCAGAACGTTTTGAACACGAAAAGGCGATCTCATGTGATGCATCTTTGTCTTCAGTGTATCGTACTTTACTCGAGTCGAGTCTTATGACAAGTCTGTATCATGACAAGTAATTAAATCTGTAATTTCCTGTATGAATTCGTTCAGACATAGATTTAGCACATCCTACGCAAGTCAGAATTAGCATTAGCATTGAGCAACTCGAACACATTCCTAGGCGGAACAAGCCTGGATTATTGGATGAGAATAGCACCGTTACCACAGATATTGATTTGGGAATGATCAGACACCTACTTAAGAAAGGTGTAGAGAACTCTACGACCTCTCATGTGTCACGGGGGGTTTAGGAATTGTTGGTGTGTAAGGTTATAGCAGTAGGAACCGTTTTGGTAGAACGCGAAACACATAAAGAACGTTATTGGAAATAGAAGGTAAGAAAGGAACGAGCCTGGAATTGAGCTCATTCAAAAATAGCTTTAGCAATCCCTACGCAAATTCCTTTGCAAAACCTATTTGAAAATCTTTTAGGATTTTCCAGAGATAATTTAGAATTTTACGCCTTTCATTCTTCCTGGGATTCCTTCGAAAAATTCTCATCCAGAAATTCCTTCGGAGCTTCTCTTTCCTACCACATAAAATTTCTGCAGGAATTATTCCGGAAATTTTTTGAGATTTTTTTCCGGAAATTTATTAAAGAATGAAATAGGAAATCCTAAAGGAATTTTCGGATGGTTTTCTAACGGAAATATCAAAGGAATTTCCAGATGAAATTTTCAAAGAAGCTCTTGAAGTAATTTTCGAAGGATTCCTAAAAGAATTTCTGAATGTACTTCTGAAGAAATTTTTAGGTGATATTTCAAAGAAATTCCAAGAGTTTTTTCTAGAGTTTCAAGATATTTTATTTATCCTGAAAAAAATGCTGATGCAATTCCTCAATCAAAATTGGAGGAGTACCTCATTCAATTTCTGCAGGAAATCCTAAGGCAATTTACAAAGGAATTCATAAAGAAATTTCAAAAAATAATTCTCCCTACAGAATTTCGGAAAGTTTACCTGAAACAATTTCCTTAGGTATTCTTGAATGAATTTCTGAAGGGTTTTCGGTAGTAGTTCAAAAAAAAACTAAAGTATCTCATAAAAGAATTCCTGTAATATTTATCGAAGAAATTTCAAAATAATTTTCCGACGAAATTCCTAGATGAATTTAATAAGGAATTCTCGGAGGAATCCCCATAAGGAATTTTGGATGAAATTTAGGAAGGTATTTCCAAAATAAATAGGTAGGAAGGGAGGAAATGTATAGACCGGTCATCGGACCGGATAGTCTGCACACCGTATCGAATGACAACGGCCAACGATGCATAAACTTCGCAGCCTCCCGCGGAATGGTAGTCCGAAGCACCTTCTTCCCCCGCAAAAATATCCACAAGGCCACATGGAGATCACCTAACCAAGAAACGGAAAACCAAATCGACCACGTTCTAATCGACGGTAAATTCTTCTCCGACATCACGAACGTCCGCACTTACCGCAGTGCGAATATTGAATCCGACCACTACCTCGTTGCAGTATGCCTGCGCTCAAAACTCTCGACGGTGTACAACACGCGTCGAAGTCGGACGCCATTGGGCGTTGGGCGGCTACAAGATGGTAGACCAGCCCAAGGATTCGCGCAGCAGCTGAAAGTGGCACTTCCAACGGAAGAGCAGCTAGGCGCAGCGTCTCTTGAAGATGGCTGGAGAGATATTCGATCCGCCATTGAAGCACCGCAACCGCTGCACTTGGCACGGTGCCCCGGATCAGAAGAAACGACTGGTATGACGGCGAATGTGAGCAGTTAGTGGAAGAGAAGAATGCAGCATGGGCGAGATTGCTGCAACACCGCACGAGGGCGAACGAGGCACGATATAAACAGGCGCGGAACAGACAAAACTCGATTTTCCGGAGGAAAAGCGCCAGCAGGAAGATCGAGACCATGAAGAAACGGAGCAACTGTACCGCGCTAATAACACACGAAAGTTCTATGAGAAGTTAAACCGTTCACGTAAGGGCCACGTGCCACAGCCTGATATGTGTAAGGACATAAACGGGAACCTTCTTACGAACGAGCGTGAGGTGATCCAAAGGTGGCGGCAGCACTACGAAGAACACCTGAATGGCGATGTGGCAGACGAAGATGGCGGTATGGTGATGGACCTGCGAGAACGCGCGCAGGACATAATTCTACCGGCTCCGGATCTCCAGGAAATCCAGGAGGAGATTGGCCGGCTGAAGAACAACAAAGCCCCTGGGGTTGACCAACTACCAGGAGAGCTATTTAAACACGGTGGTGAGGCACTGGCTAGAGCGCTGCACTGGGTCATTACCAAGATTTGGGAGGAAGTTTTGCCGCAGGAGTGGATGGAAGGTGTCGTGTGTCCCATCTACAAAAAGGGCGATAAGCTGGATTGTAGCAACTACCGCGCAATCACATTGCTGAACGCCGCCTACAAGGTACTCTCCCAAATTTTATGCCGTCGACTAGCACCAACTGCAAGGGAGTTCGTGGGGCAGTACCAGGCGGGTTTTATGGGCGAACGCTCCACCACGGACCAGGTGTTCGCCATTCGCCAAGTACTGCAGAAATGCCGCGAATACAACGTGCCCACACATCATCTATTCATCGACTTCAAAGCCGCATATGATACAATCGATCGGGACCAGCTATGGCAGCTAATGCACGAACACGGTTTTCCGGATAAACTGACACGGTTGATCAAAGCGACGATGGATCGGGTGATGTGCGTAGTTCGAGTTTCAGGGCATTCTCGAGTCCCTTCGAAACCCGCAGAGGGTTACGGCAAGGTGATGGTCTTTCGTGTTTGCTATTCAACATCGCTTTGGAAGGTGTAATACGAAGAGCAGGGATTAACACGAGTGGTACAATTTTCAATAAGTCCGTCCAGCTATTTGGTTTCGCCGACGACATGGATATTATGGCACGTAACTTTGAGAAGATGGAGGAAGCCTACATCAGACTGAAGAGGGAAGCTAAGCGGATCGGACTAGTCATCAACACGTCGAAGACGAAGTACATGATAGGAAGAGGTTCAAGAGAAGACAATGTGAGCCACCCACCGCGAGTTTGCATCGGTGGTGACGAAATCGAGGTGGTAGAAGAATTTGTGTGACTGCCGAAAATGACACCAGCAGAGAAATTCGGAGACGCATAGTGGCTGGAAATCGTACGTACTTTGGACTCCGCAAGACGCTCCGATCGAATAGAGTTCGCCGCCGTACCAAACTGACAATCTACAAAACGCTAATTAGACCGGTAGTCCTCTACGGACACGAGACCTGGACGATGCTCGTGGAGGACCAACGTGCACTTGGAGTTTTCGAAAGGAAAGTGCTGCGTACCATCTATGGTGGGGTGCAGATGGCGGACGGTACGTGGAGGAGGCGAATGAACCACGAATTGCATCAGCTGTTGGGAGAACCATCCATCGTTCACACCGCGAAAATCGGACGACTGCGATGGGCCGGGCACGTAGCCAGAATGTCGGACAGTAACCCGGTGAAAATGGTTCTCGACAACGATCCGACGGGCACAAGAAGGCGAGGTGCACAGCGGGCAAGGTGGATCGATCAGGTGGAAGATGACTTGCGGACCCTCCGTAGATTGCATGGTTGGCGACGTGTAGCCATGGACCGAGCCGAATGGAGAAGACTCTTATATACCGCACAGGCCACTTCGGCCTTAGTCTGATTAAATAATAATAATTCCAAAATAAATAGTAATACCGTCGTTCGGGGTGACATTGGGCCTAGCGGGTAAGATTGGGCCAAAAACGAAAAATGTTTCAACTCCTAATATCTCAGAAACTGTTACGAATTTTGATAAAAACTTCAAACGGTTCAAAATTATAGTAAAATTCACGTCTAGGAAATCATAAAACAAATTCCAAATTCCAAGATTGTGCTCGTACCATAGTGCTTGGAATTTGAATGTAAAACTATTGATCGAATGAACCCGTATTAAAATAGTGTCAGTAATAACCCACAAATCTATTACATAACTAGTTTTTAGATCGATGGATACCTGGTTATCATGTTACGATAATCCGTTGTTGTTTTATCGAATTTTATGAATATTTTAATAGCGGTTCTGGTTTTTCGTAACAACGAGCAATGCGCGCTAAAAAGGGGTGAGATTGGGCCAAGCTTTTGGTTGATTTGTCATGCATTGTTGGTAAGAGCCTTAATGTAGGCAATTATTTTTAATGAACGATTGAATCGTTGCATCGTCACCGCTGAACTTTATTGTACTTGGCCCAATGTCACCCCTTGTGAGGTGAGAATGGGCCAATTTTAAACAAATATATAACTTTGAAGAATTTCTCTCATTTATTATTTTTCCCCCACACAGTGGTAAATTTATTGTTCAAGCTTGTACCAAACTAATTAGAACTTGATTCCAATGTTAACTACTAGAGCTTTGTAACATTTATTTGGAGCATACCACAGTTTGGCCCAATGACACCCCCGTAGACCGTCGTTCGGGGTGACATTGGGCCTAGGGGGTAAGATTGGGCCAAAAACAAAAAATGTTTCAACTCTCAATATCTCAGAAACTGTTACGAATTTTGATGAAAACTTCAAACGGTTCGAAATTATATTAAAATTCACGTCTAGGAAATCACAAAACAAATTCCAAGAACTAATTGTGCTCGTACGATAATGCTTGGAATTTGAATGTAAAACTATTGAGCGAATGAACCCGTATTAAAATAGTGTCAGTAATGCCCCACAAATCTATTACATAACTAGTTTTTAGATCGATGGATACCTGGTTATCATGTTACGATAATCTGTTGTTGTTTTATCGAATTTTATGGATATTTATATAACGGTTCTGGTTTTTCGTAGCAACGAGCAATGCACGCAAAAAAGGGGTGAGATTGGGCCAAGCCTTCAGTTGATTTGCCTTACATAGTTGGTAAGAGCCGTAATGTAGGCAATTATTTTGAATGAACGATTGAATCGTTTCATCGTCACCGCTGAACTATTTCATTTGGCCCAATGTCACCCCCGTGCAGGGTGAGAATAGGCCAATTTTGAACAACATATAACTTTGAAGAATTACCCTAATTTATTATTTTTTTCCCACACAATGGTAAATTTATTATTGAGGCTTGTACCAAACTAATTAAAATTTGTTTCCAATGTTAACTACTAGAGCTTTGTAACATTTACTTGGAGCATACCACATTTTGGCCCAATGACACCCCCGTTGGCGGTACTGATTTTTTGAAAATAAGCCTCTTCGGACAAACACACCGTGAGCTGGCCCGGCGAACTATACAATTGTTTCTTCAGAATGATTTTCATTTTTTACAGTTTTGTTAACATGTTTCCTATTAGTTAAGAACACAAACAAAAATTATCACATATCGATCTTTCCATTATCTGTTGATAATGCCAGCTTCGTGTTTATATATCCTACAAATGATCAAGATTCAAAGGTACGAAAGGTACGAAAAACCATATCAACGAAGAGATTAGATTTTGATTTTCAATTTTTTCCAGTTTCATCGTAAATAGAAGAAGGAAACGAATATAAATTACCAGATGATCAAAATTGAGAAATTTCATGCAAATTGTGGGAAAAACCATTTCATCAAAAAGTTTCAGGATTGATCTTGAAAGTATTAAAGCTTCATCATAACATTTTTCCTCGTAAATAGAAGAAGGAAACGAATATAAATTAGCAAAAGTTGGTCAGTCTATTTTTGAGTGATGCGCGGTCGTACAAATGCCAACTTTGTTTTATATATATATAGAAGAAGAAGAAGAAGAAGAAGATATTTTCAGTCATTCGGCAATTCCTTTTCAAATTCTTTTAAGAATTTCTTTGGCATTTTTTTTTTTGGAAAATCCTTCTGAAGTTCCTTCAGGAATACCTACGGAAATTGTTTTAGGAGTAACTTCGAAAATTCTTTAGTCCTTACAATGTTCCAATGTTTTATGAATGCCTTTGTAAATGCCTCTAGGAGTTTCTTCGGAAATTAATTTAGGAATTCTTCGGAACATATTTGAGGAATTCTGCTAGTACTTTCTCTAGAAATCTCTTCGGAAACTCTAGGAAGAGATTCTTGGAATACCTTCGAAATTTTCCTTAAAAATTTCTTCAGAACTCCAGGAATTCTTTCGAAAATTTTCATAGGAATTCCTTCGGTCATTACTCCTTAGCAACTCTAGAAATTCCTTTAGGGAGCATCCATAAATTATGTAACGCTTTGAGGGGAGAGGGGGGGCTGCCAGAAGTGTGACAATCCATACAACAATTTTAAGTGATTCATACAAAAGTGTGACATAGGGGCCAGGGGAGATTGAAAATGGTCAATTTTTGCGTTACGTAATTAATTGATCTTCCCTTAGATCTTCGGAGATTCATTTTGAAATTCCTTCGGAATTTCTTTTAAGCATTCTTTAGGGAATCTCTTAGAAAAATTTTTTAGAAACTATTTTAGGAATTCTTCGGAAATTTTATTTGAAAATTCTTTTGGGAATTCTTTCGAGAATCCTTTTAAATTTCCGTTAGATACTCGTACGAAAACTCCTTTAGGATTTCCTATTGCATTCTTCAATATTTTTTACCGGAAGAATTCTTTCAACAAAATTTCCGGAATAATTCCAGCAGGAATTTTGAAAGAAATGTTTTAAAGAAGCTCTGGAGGAATATTCTAGCGAACCACTGGTGGAACTTTATTAATTATTCCTGGAGGAGTTCCCAAAAGAAGTTGTGGACGTTTTTCTGGAGAAATTTTGGAAGAAATTCCTGCAAGAGTTTTCAAATGTATTTCATGAGAAATTACAGAAATGAGTTTCCGCAGAACAACCTGAATTAATAATGAAAATTATTTCAAGCTTTTAGTGGGATGTATTCACTTGTCATAGAACGAGTTTGTACTATCCCATTTAATTCCACTACTTTATTGTATCTTTGAAAGATACGTATTTTGACCTCAACAGTATGACCGTCTTAAGTGTCTAGTACTTAACTGGACTTCGAGTCGGAAAGTTGAGTCAAGTACGAGTCACTGAAGACGGCCTAGCTGTTGAGATCGAAATACGTATCTGTCAAAGGCACCATTAAGGTGTTGAAATAAATGGAATAGTACAAACTCGTCTTATGACAAGTGAATCTGAATAGATTTTTTCGAATTTCTGAAAGAATTTCCTAAAGAACTATCAAAAGAATCCACCTATTGGAATTTTCATACAAACTATTAGATACAAGAATTCAGAGCCATGAGAAGAAAATCCTTCGGATATACCTGCAAAAATCCGGACAGTAGTAAATCAAAACCCTGCTTTATATCTGGAATTGTGACTTAATTGTGCCAAAAATATAAACCCAACAATATTTTGGATTGCAGTCGATCCATGTTCTCAAGAATTCCTTGGAAATTTACTTCAAGTGTTGCATCGGAAATTTCTATAGAAATTTCTTACAGTATTCATCCAGGTTATATTTCATGAATTTATCTAAAACCTCGTTCGGAAAATCACCCAGAAGATTTTTCAGACATACCTTCAAAAATTTTTCCAGGAATTCCATCTTAAATTTCACTAAGTAATAACTTTCAATTCCTTTAGGAATTCTTTCGATAATTACTTCCAAAATTGGTCTAACTATTCTTTTAGAAAATACTCCGGAATTTTCTTAAGGAATTCCTTTAGCAATACGCTCAGAAATCCTATCAGGTATTCCATTCCCTCAGATCCCCTAATTCCACCGGAATTACCAAACAAATTCCTAAAGGAATTTCCAAAGGAACTTGAATTTCTTGAATTTCTCTGTAGATTCCTCCAAGAATTCCTTCGGAGTTTCCTCCAGGGGTTCTTTCGGCAAACTACTTCGGAGGTAGAGACAGAATTTACTTTGGAGACAGATAGAGAAATTATTTTCCACAGCATCAAGTTATTCCTTCAAAAACTCCTGTAGGAAAATGTGCAAAAAATCCTTAAAGAACACTTGCATCTTAAAAATTCCTTCGGAAGTTCCTCAAGAGATTCCTTTGAAATTTTCTTAACAATTTTTTCTACAAAATTGCTTCGGAAATTCCTTTGGAAATTTTTTCGGAAATACCTACGGAAATTGTATCAGGGTAACCTCCCGAAATTCCCTTAGGAGAATTCCTTCCGTTTTTTTTTTTGGAAATTGCTTTAGAAATTCCTGCGGAAATTGATTTAAGAATTTCTTCCAACTTTCTTAAGAAATTGCTTCAGCAATTATTTCAAGAATTTTTAAAGAAAATGTTTCAGTACTTCTCCAGAACTTCATCCAAAAATGCTTTCGATTTTTTAGGAATCCCTCCGATTCATGCCTCCTTAAATTTAATGAGATATTTCATTAAGATTTTTTTTGTAAATCACTTCAGAAAATCATTCGGAAATTATGTTAAGAGTTTTTTCCGGATTTTTCAGCTGGAAATTCCTTTGAAATTTCTGTTAGAAACTCTTTGGAAAATTCTTTCGGAATTTTCGGAAAAAATCTTCCAACAAAATTTCTGGAATAATTCCTGTGGGAATTTTGAAAGAATTTTCGTATGATTTTACTAAAATGATTTCCGCAGGAGTTTCCAAGGAATTTCCGGAGAAATTTACAAAGGTCTTTTCAGAAGAATTTCTACTAAAGTAAATTTCTACCACAGATAACAGATATTTAGGCTAGAGAAATTTTATTGAAAATCCTGTATAAACTTTTGCATTGATATATGTTAGCCCACTACTGCCATCTACTCAACTGATTCCGGAAGTACATACGAATGCAACCGTCGAATGCAGCCAATGCATTTGACAGCCGCATTTGGGCTGCGTTTTCCATAACAATAATCTTTGCGCCATCTTCAAACGATTGCCAAACGCGTTCCCAATGTAAAACACATTCAAATTAACAGTTACGGATGTTTACACGTGGTATCGGATGCCAGCCTCAATATCTGCTATTTGTGTTTCTACTAAGGCCGATACAAATATTTAAAAACAATTTTGTCTCCCTCCCTCGGATTTTTTAGCCAAAAAATAATATTTTGAGGGGGCAACAAAATAAAATTTACAAAGGGATTTCTATAGGAATTTCAGAAGAAATTCCTCAATGAACTCGTGAATTTTCGAAATATTTATAGATTTCCATCTTTTAATTTCTAAAGAATTTCTGGATTTATCTGCGAAGTAATATCCGGGAGATTTTCGGGGGAAATCCCAAGAGAAACATTTTGTACAAGAATTGTGGAAGGAATGCTTGCTGGAAATTCCGGAGGAATTTCTGGAGAAATTCCTTAGAGAATGGAACTGCCGATAGTATTTGAAGGAATACCTGGAATAGTTTTCGAAAGAGTTTCTATAGGAATTGCTGAAACAATTTTTGAATTTTGTTTTGGAGTCATCATGAGTCATTTTGAGTTTTTTTTATTTGAGTCAAACGGTTATTAATCGAAAACGAATTGGCTGAAAATTTCATATGGCAAAAGTGTTTGCTAACAAGTCATTTGGCCAAAATGGTAGTTTGACCGAAATTGTCCTCTGGCCAAAGATTCCGTTCGGCTGAAAAGGTCGCTTGTCAAAAATGGCCAATTGGCTGAAAATGTCATTTGGCCGAACAGGTCATATGCCGAAAATGTAAAAAAAATAGACCCGTTAACCAAATGATACGCATTCAGTTTGTATTTCAGCAATCCGCACCCGTTTACCCACTTTTTCGACCAAATGACCAGTTCTGTCGAACGATATATTCGGCTAAACGACATTTTCAACCAGATTTATTTCAGCCAAACACTTTTCGGCTGTGTGTCTCCCGCCCAAACATCCCTTCTCGTCGTTTGGTCGAAAGCCATTCGACACGAAGCCATCTGTTCGAATTGAACGTTTGTCCGAAACGGTTATTTGGTCGAAAATGATTTGGACAAATATATCAGTTGGGCGAAAGCGGCATACAACCGAAAGGGACATTTGGCCAAAGTGGTACTTTGGCCGAAAAAGTTGTTTGCCTTTATAGGTCATTCAGCTGAAAATGCGGTTTCTCGAAATGCTCGTTTGGCCATAAATGTCGTTGGGTAGTAATATCCTTTCTGCTAAGCAACCATTCGACCGAATGGCATTTTCGGTCAAATAACCTATTCGGGTAAACGATTTTTTCGGCAAAATAACCAGTTTAGCCAAAAGATACTTTCAGCTGAGTATCCATTTCGACCAAATAGCCCTTTCTGCCAAACGACTATTTCGATCAAACGCCCTTTTTGGCTAAATGTGCTATTCGGCTAACCGACTTTTCCAGCTAAAGGAACTGTTCGGCCGAACGACATTTTCGGCTGTATGTCCCTTTCGATCAAAGGACATTATCGGCCGAAAAACTTGTTTGTTTGGTCAAATGACATGTTCAGCCAAACAACAAATGACTCTCTGCCAAACAATACATGTCCGTCCATAAAAATTATTTCAATGTGAAAATGTATGGTTAATCATTTGGAATTTTCATTGCAAGCTCGTCTTAGTTTTAACGTAGAGCTTTTCTAAATGCAAACGGAAAATTGTATAGAATTTTCAAGATTATCATTAGTTTTTTCACGAAAAAATCTCTGCACTTTCAACCGAGGTTTCAACGTGATGTTGTGAGGATATTGTCGGCGTAGCACCAAGTTAGAATTCGGAAGTCGGGACTTCCGAACCGAACTTTCTTCCGAAGTTTTATTTGTCAAACTAATTGATGCGTTTTTTAGCGCATCTTAAGGCGAATCCAGCGCACTAGGGTAAAGGATGTATTTTGGACCACCCTTACGGGGCTCTTATTTTGGACCACCAAGAGGAATTTGCACTCAGTGGTCCAAAATATGAGTCGTCGAACTGGTGGTCCAAAATACCTCCCTTACCCTACTTCCAAAGTTGGGAAAGTTGCATGTATCTGGAGAAAAATCCAACTTCGGTATAAAAAGCGGTATAAATTTATTCCGGATACACAATATCAATCAGAAAATTCAACGTCGGCGAAATTCCCACGGGAAATTCTGTAAACTTCTACAAATTTGAATCGGCGTGGAAAAGTATAGATTAGTGGCGTGACAAATTTAAAACAGCGGCGCACCGAAGCAAAAATGTCGGCGGCAGCAGCAGTGGGGTGCCAAAAACTGTCGGCGGTGGCGCACACCTCTCATTCTTACTACTAACGCCAAATTATAAATTAAGCAATTGGGCTAAAATTGCTAGCGTGAACTGTAGATCGTCTTCCCCGCTCACCTAGATATTGAGGTTTGTTGTTGCGCCTAGGATACTTAATCTGAACTTCTAAACACACCAATCATAGGAATATGTCCATGTTATCAAATGTAATCAACTAAAGATGGGAGACCTGTAAAGCGACAACACAAATCGGATTATATGAGGTCATGGTCCAGTTATTTTAGGACACCCTTGGATAAATTAGGCATCTTAACTCATCATCATCGAACCACGTGTTAGCTCAACATATCGCTTACAAATTTTATGTCATAACAAAACAAAACTCTACCAGCTAGCTGTTTTACTGAGACCGTCAAAATCTGAAAAATTAGATTCATCGGTTCCGGTCGTTAATCACGTCATCAACTTGAATGTCACTAAAAATCAGTTGGACGTATGTTTACTAACTTGAAGCGGTTAAAAACCTAACACTGAATAAGCACGCCTCTTCATTGCAATAATTTTATTAATAGCAATATGATGGCAATATTATACTCGTTATGACGTTTATTACATACATATGACGAACCGAGTCTTATCAGTGGATGCGTTTTCTTGTTCACTGTACTATGAACTTCGGACACAGGTCAACTATCAACAAGAGGACGGTTGTGTTTTGTTTGATTTTTCTTTATCTTAGATTGCATGTTTTATTCGGCTACGACAATTCAATACACCCGATTCTGTTTTTACACGGATTTTTTTTACACGGCCGTGTAAAAAAAATCTCATACAAAATTTTTGCAATGTTGCTCCATTTTGCATGATTCGTCGAGAAATCATAAAACTTTTTTTACACGGATTTTCGAATTTTGAACTGAAAACTTTTTTTACACGGAACGCATCCCCCGTGTAAAAAAAGAATCGGGTGTATTATCAACTTCGAGGCTATTGTAAATAATGTACTAATCTGTATGAATTAAATTGATTGGATGATTTGTTATCATTTGTAAATTTCACATTTTTCCTTTATTTTTTGTCTTGTTGTTCTTCAATAGCTCCACATTTCCACTGGAGCTTGACCAGTGTTTCAACTTAAATTTTATCAAATAATGGGTTAGACTAATATTTTCTATTTTATTGGAAATTTAATTGAATTTCAATTTCATTGAAAGAACTTCTTTTTAAGAGGCTGGAATAGTGGCGCCGGCAAGTGCAATAATTTGAAAGATTTTCCACGACAGCAGTAATTTTGTCAAAATTGGTTTGCATGAAGCAATCGTTCCTTAGGACTAAACTGTTTATAAAACCGTATACGGTACACCAAAATATTCAGCAATGAATTTATTATAATTAATTCATTGCTGAATATTTTGGTGTACCTGGATCTAGAAATAAAACACCCTACATACATACCTAAATAATATTTAATATGTATGTACCGAACATGTGTTGCGCGCGCACTTTGTTATTGTCTTCTATCCTTAAAAAGCCCAATGTATCAATAAGAGAGGGGGGCAGACAGCCGCCAGACAGTAGAAAAAAATGTCTTATTTCCCCTAAATTACATCCTTGTGTCATCAAAGCAAACAATCGTTAAAACTAGTCAAAAATGTTCAATTAATTTAACATTACTACCTTGATTTAAAAAATGTGAGAGACAACAATGAGAACACTTTAATACGAAACATAATGATAAATCACTGGCATATACACGAAATGCACGAATTACGAATCACACTTGCCGCACAAAACTTTATTATGACTGCCCTGCCACAACATGAATCATGCTTTCTTGCCGACCTTACGCGTGCTTATTTTTTGCCAGTTGTTATGGCAACGGCGCCGTTCGTGCGCATGTAATGAAATAAATAAATTTGCGAAGAGCACATATTTTGGATATAGGTACTTTGTTAAAATTTTCAAAACTACAAAATGTATTCATTTACAGTCATAAATAAGGTTATGTATTGAAGGTTACACTGATTCCAAAGTTAAAACATTTTAAAAATATAAATGTTTAGTTTTGAAATTGAAGGGGGGTCAAACGCAAAGGGGTGTAAGTGACAAAAACCTAGTTTTGAGAAAAATGGGTACAAAGTTTTTCAATATTTTTTCGTGTCATACAAATTATATGAACGTTCAAAAAATTGCTAATTCTCTATGATTTTTCACATTTATTCTAAACATTGTACAAACTATTTCAGCATATTGCCGCAAAGCTCTAAAACCAAAGCATTTTTTGCTGTAGTCAACTCAATTTTAACCAAAATGTCACTTACACCCCTCTGCTTCTAACTCCCTCAATTACATTTATACAAAAATCATTGAAATTACAATTTACGATTTAAGAACAAACAAAAACCCAAAAAAGAAGACAAATTTTAGTTTGTGCTGACACGCGGTTACCATGTAAACGATAGATTCCAAAACAAACTCACTGCCTACTGCATGGCATTGTTGTCTAGTTGTGCAAGCATACAGATCTCAAGTTTTGCAAGAAAACATTTTTTCTCTCCAATTTCCGTGATTTGTAGGACCTGAAATGGAAGATTTAAACAACAATTCATCCACGCGGTCTTCCGCGGAACGTCCGACGTCACGGCGCGGCGGCGGAATGAGCTCCGCGGCCGGAATTTTCAACTCGTTTAACGATTCGTCCTCGCCGAGTCCGATCGGAGTGCTGAGACCGGGAACGGCCATGAAGTGCGTTGTTCGAAAGTGGTTCGAAATGACATACCTATTATATTTTTTGATAGACAATTATTTCAATGTTTCTTCGTTGATTTTGATTGATTTTGTGCATTTTTAGAGCACCCTCGGCCGTACGGGGAGGAACCGCCAGTCGTTTGACCGCCAGCAATATCCTGTCGGCAAACTCTTCCGCCTCGACCCAGAGAATCGGAACGGCACTCGGGAATGCGGGTAACGTGAGTATTAGAGTGGGGCACAGTTGTATGGAAAAACGCAAACTTCATCCAATCAGATGAGATCAAGGTTCTTGTTAATCGTTTTGGGTACAATGGGTTTCGTACAATACAGTAGAAGCATAAGTACTAGAACGCTAGTGGCGCTGTAGTCATTAAAAGTATATAGCCAAAATATGCTTCCACATGTCTAACTTGGATGGACTGACTGACTTGACTGATTGACTGACTGAATCCGACTGACTTGACTGGATCTGGATTTGGACTCTGGACTGGATCGACCAACTGATTTGATTTGACTGGACTTGACTCGACTGGAATTTGAACCGACTGGACTGAACCTGACTTGGACCTGATTTGACCTGACTGACCGACTGACTGGACGACTTGGACTGACTGACTGACTTGGACTGACTGATCTGACTTGACTGGATCGGACTGGACTTGACTGATTGACTGGACTGACCGACCGACCTGGACCGAACTGACTGGACTTGGACTGATCTGGACTGACTGACTGACCTGACCGACCTGGACTGACCTGACTGGATCTGGACTGACCTGGACTGGACTGACCTGACCTGACTGGACCTGACCTGACTGATTTGACCGATCTGACCGACCTGGACCTGACTGGACTGACTTGGACCGACCTGACTGGATCGGACTGGACTGGATGACTGACCTGGACCTGGATCTGGACTGGACTTGACTGACCTGGACTGAACCTGTACTGACTCTGACTGACTCCATACTGATCTGACCGACCTGGACCTGATCTGGATCCGATCTGGACTGACTTGACTGACTTGGATCGATCGACTGACTGACTGACCTGGACTGATCTTGGATCGATCTGGACCTGGACTGGATTTGACTGACTGACCTGACTGGATCTGGACTGGACTGACCTGGACTGACTGGACTGACTGGACTGATCGGACCTGACCTGGACTGACCTGACTGGATCTGACTGACTTGACTGACCGACTGACTGACCTGACTGACCTGACCGATCTGACTGACTGACCTGACCTGGACTGATCTGACTGACCTGGACTGGATCTGGACTGACCTGGACTGACCTGGACCGACCTGACTGGATCTGACCGACCTGGACCTGGATCTGGACTGGACCTGGACTGACCTGGACCTGACCGATCTGGACTGACCTGAACTGGACCTGGACTGACCGGACCTGGATCTGACCTGGATCGACTGGACTGACTGAACCTGACTGGACCTGGACCTCTGGACTGACTGGACTGACCTTGACCGACCTGACCGACTCTGGACCTGACCTGGACCGACCTGGACTGGACTCGACCTGGACTGGACTGGACCTGGATCACCGACTGGACGACTGACCGACCTGGACTGGACCTGGACTGACCTGGACTGACCTGGACTGGATCTGAACCGACTGGACCTGACCTGACCTGGATCGGATCTGGACTGGATCTGGACTGATCTGGACTGAACCTGGATCTGAACTGACCTGGAACCGACCTGGACTGATCTGACTGACTGGATCTGGACCGATCTGGACTGGATCTGACTGGATCTGGACTGGACCTGACTGGACCTGGACTGGATCTGGACTGACCTGACCTGGACTTGATCTGGACTGACCGACCTGGACTGACCTGGACTGACCTGGACTGACTGGACTGGACTGGACCGATCTGGACTGACCTGGACTGACCTGGACTGACCTGGACTGGATCTGGACTGACCTGACTCTGACCTGACCTGATCTTGACTGGATCTGGACTGGATCTGGACTGGATCTGACTGACTGACCGATCTGACCTGGATCTGGACTGGATCTGGACTGACCTGGACTGACCTGACTGACTTGGACCGATCGACCTGACCTGACTGGACTGGACCTGACCTGGATCTGACCTGGATCTGACTGGATCTGACTGACTGGACTGACTTGGACTGACCTGGACTGACCTGGATCAAACCTGGACCGACCTGGACTGGACTGGACCTGACCGATCTGGACTGACCTGACTCTTTACCTGACTGGATCTGGACTGACCTGGACCGATCTGGACTGACCTGGACCGACTCCAACGGATCTGGACCGACTGGACCTGACCTGGACTGACCTGGATCTGACCTGACTGGACCTGGACTCTGGACTGATCTGGACTGACTCTGGGACCTGACTGGACTGACCTGGACTGACCTGGACCGAACCTGGACTGGACCTGACCTGGACCTGGGGACTTGACTGACTCCAGACTGGACTGACCTGGACTGACCTGGACTGAACCTGACCGAACCTGGACTGGATCTGGACTGACCTGACTGGATCTGATCTTGACCGATCTGGACTGACCTGGACTGAACCTGACTGGATCTGGACTGGATCTGGACTGATCTGACTGGATCTTGGACTGACCTGGACTGGACCTGGACTGGACCTGGACTGACCTGACCTGGACTGACCTTGACTGGATCTGGACAAGACCTGACAGGACTGATCTGGACTGAACCTGAACCTGATCTGACCTGATCTGGACTGACCTGGACTGACCTGACTGATCTGGACTGGATCTGGACTGGATCTGGACTGGACCTGACTGGATCTGGACTGGACCTGGACTGACCTGACTGGACTTGACTGACCTGGACTGGATCTGACTGACCTGGACTGACCTTGACTGACCTGGACTGGATCTGGACTGGATCTGGACTGACCTGGACTGACCTGACCTGGATCTGGACTGGACCTGACTGGATCGGGACTGACCTGGACTGGATCTGGACCGATCTGGACCGATCTGACTGGATCTTGACTGACCTGGACTGACCTGACTGACTGGACTGGATCTGGACTGGATCTGACTGATCTGGACCGACCTGACTGGATCTGGACTGACTTGGACTGGACCTGGACTGACCTGGATCCGACCTGGACTGGACTCTGGACTGACCTGGGACTGACCTGACTGGACCTGACCGGATCTGACTGACCTGACCGACCTGGACTGACCTGGACTGGATCTGGACTGACCTGGACTGACCTGGACCGACCTGACTGGATCTTGGACCTGACTGACCTGACTGACCTGACCTGGACTGACCTGGACTGACTGGACCTGGACTGACCTGACCGATCTGGACTGACCTGGACTGGACCTGACTGACCTGGACTGGATCTGGACTGGATCTGGACTGACCTGACTGGATCTGGACTGACCTGACTGACTGGACTGGACTGACCTGGACTGGACTGACCTGACTGACCTGGACTGGATCTGGACTGACCTGACTGACCTGGACCGACCTGACTCTGACCTGACCGACTGGACCTGACCTGGATCTGACCGATCTGGACTGACCTGGACTGGACCTGGACCGACCTGACTGGACTGACCTGACTGGACCTGGACTGACCGATCTGGACCGGATCTGACCGACCTGGACCGACCTGACTGATCTGGACTGACCTGACTGATCTGACCGACGGACTGACCTGGATCGACCTGACCGATCTGGACCTGGATCTGGACTGACCTGGACTGGATCTGGACTGACCTGGACTGACCTGGACTGACCTGACTGACCTGACTGGATCTGGACTGATCTGACTGGATCTGGACCTGACCTGACTGATCTGGACTGGATCTGGACCGACCTGGACTGACCTGGACCGATCTGGACCTGACCTGACCGATCTGGACCTGACCTGACTGACCGACCTGGACTGACCTGGACTGACCTGGACTGACCTGGACTGGATCTGGACTGGACCTGGACTGACCTGGACTGGACTGACTGGACCTGGATCTGACTGGATCTTGGACTGGACTGACCTGGACTGGATCTGACCGACTGGATCTGACCTGACTGACCGACTGGATCTGACTCTGGACTGACTGACTGACCTGACTGGACCGATCTGGACTGGACCTGGACTGACCTGGACTGGATCTGACTGACCTGGACTGACCTGACTGACTGGACTGACCTGGACTGACCTGGACTGGATCTGGACTGACCTGGACCTGACCTGACTGGACCTGGACTGACCTGACTGGATCTGACTGGACTGACTTGGACTGGATCGGACTGACCTGGACTGGATCTGACTGACCTGGACTGACCTGGACTGACCTGGACTGACCTGGACTGGATCTGGACCGACCTGGACTGACTGGACTGGATCTGGACTGACCTGGACTGACCTGACTGACCTGACTGGATCTGACCTGACCTGGACTGGACCTGGACTGACCTGACTGACTGGACTGACCTGACTGGACTGGACTGGATCTGGACTGACTGGACTGATCTGGACCGACTTGACTGGATCTGGACCGACCTGACTGATCTGGACTGACCTGGACTGACCTGACTGACCTGGACTGATCTGGACTGACCTGACTGACCTGGACTGACTGGACTGGACTGACCTGGACTGGATCTGGACTGGACCTGGACTGGACCTGACCTGGACTGACCTGGACTGGATCTGACTGACCTGACTGACTGGACTGACCTGACTGGATCTGGACTGGATCTGGACTGGATCTGACTGACCTGACTGACCTGGACTGGACCTGACTGACTGACCTGGATCTGGACTGACCTGGACTGGACCTGGACTGGATCTGACTGACCTGGACTGACCTGGACTGACCTGGACTGACTTGGACTGGACTGACTGGACTGGATCTGGACTGACCTGGATCGACCTGACTGACCGACCTGGACTGGACCTGACCGACCTGGACTGGATCTGGACTGACCTGGACTGGATCTGACCGACTGACCGACCTGGACTGACCTGGACTGACCTGGACTGGACCTGGACTGGACCTGACTGGATCGACTGACCTGACCTGGACTGGATCTGGACTGACCTGGACTGGATCTGACCGACCTGGACTGACTCCTGGACTGGATCTGGACCGACTGGACTGGACTTGGATCTGACTGATCTGGACTGATCTGGACTGACCTGGACCGACTCCTGGACTGGATCTGGACTGGATCTGGACTGACCTGACTGACTCCAGACTGACCTGGACTGACCTGGACCTGATCTGACCGACTGGACCTGACCTGGACTGATCTGGACTGGATCTGGACCGATCTGGACTGGACCTGGACTGACCTGGACTGGATCTGGACTGACCTGGACTGACTGGACTGACGATCTGGACTGATCTGACTGGACCTGGACTGACCTGACTGACCTGGACTGACCGACCTGGACTGGATCTGGACTGGATCTGGACTGGATCTGGACTGGATCTGACTGACCTGGACTGGATCTGGACTGATCTGGACTGACCTGGACTGGACTGACTGGACCGACCTGACTGGACCTGGACTGACCGACTGGACTGGACCTGACCTGGATCTGGACCGATCTGGACTGGACTTGACTGACCTGGGACTGGACCTGGACTGACCTGGACTGATCTGGACTGGATCTGGACTGACCTGACTGACCTGACCGATCTGGGACTGGATCTGGACTGACCTGACCGAACCGACTGACCGACCGGACTGATCGACTGACCTGGACTGGACCTGGACTGACCTGACTGGACCGGGATCTGGACTGACCTTGGACTGGATCTGGACTGGATCTGACCTGGACCTGGATCTGGACCGATCTGACTGAACCTGGACTGACTTGGACTGGACTGACTGACCTGGACCTGGACTGACCTGGGACTGGATCTGACTGGATCTGGACCGACTGACCGACCTGGACTGGATCTGGACCGGATCTGGACTGATCTGACTGACCTGGATCGGACTGGACCTGACTGACCTGGACTGACCGGACTGGACTGGACTGGATCTGACTGGACCTGGACTGATCTGACTGACCTGGACTGACCTGACTGACCTGGACTGGATCTGGACTGGATCTGACCTGGACTGACTGGATCTGGACCTGACTGACCTGGACTGGACCTGGACTGACCTGGACTGACCTTGACCTGGACTGGATCTGGACTGGATCTGACTGACCTGGACTGACCTGGACTGGACCTGGACTGGACTGACTGACCTGGACTGACCTGACCTGACCTGGACCGACTGGATCTTGGACTGGATCGACCTGGACTCGACCTGGACTGGACCTGGACTGGACTGACCTGACTGGACCTGACTGACCTGGACTGACTGACCTGGACTGGACCTGACCTGGACCTGACCGACTGACTGACCTGGACTGACTGACCTGGACTGGACTGACCGACTCTGGACTGACCTGACTGGATCTGACTGACCTGACTGGATCTGGAACCTGACCTGGACTGACCTGGACTGGATCTGGACTTGACCTGGACTGACCTGACTGGACTGGACTTGACTGACCTGGACTGGATCTGACTGGACCTGACTGGATCTGGACTGACCTGGACCTGGATCGGACCTGATCTGGACTGACCTGATCTTGACCTGGACTGACCTGGACTGACCTGACTGGATCTGACCTGGACTGACTGGATCTTGACTGACTCTGACTGACTCCTGACTGACCTTGGACTCGATCTGACTGGATCTGGACTGGACCTGACCTGACTGGATCTTGGACTGACCTGGACCGACCTGACTGACCTGACTGACTGACCTGACTGGATCTGGACTGACCTGACCTGGGACTGACCTGACTCCTGGACTGGACTCCGACTGACCTGACCGACCTGACCGACTGACCGGACTGGACTGGACCTGACCGATCTGGAACTGGATCTGGAACTCGACTGGGACCGACCTTGGACTGACCTGACTCGAACTGACCTGGACTGGACTGACCTGATCTGACTGGATCTGGACTGATCTGACCGACTGGATCTGGACTGGATCTGACCTGGATCTGGACTGACTCTGACTCTGGACCTGGATCTGGACTGGACTGGACTGGACCGACTGGACCTGGACTGACCTGACTGACCTGGACTGACCTGACTGATCTGGACCTGGACTGACCTGACTGGATCTGACTGACCTGGACTGATCTGGATTGACCTGGATCTGACCTGGACTGGATCTTTGGACTGACCTGACTGATCTGGACTGGATCTGGACTGACCTGGACTGACTGGACTGGACCTGGACTGACCTGGACTGGATCTGACTGACCTGGACCTGGATCTGACTGGACCGACTGGACCTGGACCGACCTGACCGACCTGGACCTGGACCTGGACCTGACCTGACTGACTGGACCGACCTGGATCTGACCGACCTGACCGACTTGACCGACCTGGACTGACCTGGACTGACCTGATCTGGACTGGACTGGACTGACCTGGACTGGATCTGGACTGACCTGGACTGACCTGGACTGGATCTGACCTGGACCTGACTGACTGGACCGATCTGGACCGACCTGGACTGGATCTGGACTGGATCTGGACTGGATCTGGACTGACCTGGACTGACCTGGACTGGATCTGGACTGACCTGGACTGACTGGACTGGATCTGACTGACCTGACCTGGACCTGGACTGACCTGGACTGACCTGACTGACTTGACTGGATCTGGACTGACCTGGACCGACCTGGACTGGATCTGGACTGGATCTGGACTGACCTGGACTGGATCTGGACTGACCTGACTGGACTGACCTGGACTGGATCTGACTGGACTGGACTGACCTGACTGACCTGGACTGACCGACTGACTGGACTGACCTGACTGACCTGGACCGACCTGGACTGACCTGGACTGGACCTGGACCGATCTGGACCGACCTGACTGACCTGACTGACCTGGACCGACCTGGACTGGATCTAGACTCTGACTGGACCTGACCGACTGACCGACTGGACTGACCTGGATCGATCTAGACTGACCTGGACTGACCTGGACTGACCTGGACTGGATCTGGACTGACCTGGACCGATCTGACTGACCTGGACTGACCTGACCGATCTGGACCGACCTGACTGACCTGGACTGACCTGACCGACCTGACCGACCTGGACTGGATCTGGACTGATCTGGACTGACCTGACTGACCGATCTGGACCCTGACTGACTCTGGACCGACCTGGACTGACCTGGACTGACCTGGACTGGATCTGGACCTGACTGGACTGGATCTGACCGGATCTGGACTGACCTGACTGATCTGACTGGACCTGGACTGGATCAGACTGGAATTGGACTGACCTGGACTGGATCTGGACTGATCTGGACTGACTGACCGACCTGGACTGGATCTGGACTGGACCTGGACCGATCTGGACTGATCTGGACTGACCTGGACTGGACCTGGACCGACCTGGACTGGATCTGGACTGGATCTGGACTGACCTGGACTGACCTGGACTGACCGACCGGATCTGACTGGATCTGGACTGGACTCTGGACTGGATCTGGACTGACCTGGACTGACCTGGACTGACCTGGACTGGATCTGGACTGACCTGACTGGATCTGACTGACCTGGACTGGACCTGGACTGACTTGACTGATCTGACCTGGACTGGATCTGGACTGGACTGGATCTGGACTGACCTGACTGGATCTGGACTGACTGGACTGACCTGGACTGACCTGACTGGACTGGACCTGACCTGACCGACCACCGACTGGATCTGACCTGGACCTGACCTGGACCGACCTGGACTGGACTCCACTGACCTGGACTGACCTGACCGACCTGGACTGACCTGGACTGACCTGGACTGATCTGGACTGACCTGACCGACCTGACTGACCGACTGACCGACCTGGACTGGACTGACTGACCTGACCGACTGGACTGACCTGACCTGGACTGACCTGGACTGACCGACTTGGACTGGACCTGACTGGACTGACTGACTGACCTGACTGACCGAACTGACCTGGACTGGACTGGAACCTGACTGGACTGACCGACTGGATCTTGACCTGACCGACCTGGACTGGACCTGACTGACCTGGACCGACCTGGACTGACCTGACCTGACCTGGACTGGACTGGACCGACCTGGACCGACCTGACTGACCTGGACTGACCTGACTGGACCTGGACTGACCTGGACTGGATCTGACTGGATCTGGACTGACCTTGACCTGGACTGGACTGGATCTGGACTGGACCTGACTGACCTGGACTGACTGGATCTGACTGACCTGGACTGACCTGGACTGGATCTGACTGACCTGGACTGACCTGACTGATCTGGACTGACCTGGATCTGACTGGATCTGGACTGGACCTGGACTGACCTGGACTGGATCTGGACTGACCTGACTCGACCTGACTGGATCTTGGACTGACCTGGACTGGACCTGGACTGACTGACCTGACTGGATCTGGACTGACCTGGACTGACCTGACTGACTGGATCTGGACTGACCTGACTGACCTGACTGGATCTGGACTGGACCTGGGACTGGATCTGGACTGGATCTGGACTGACCTGGACTGGATCTGGACCGACCTGGACTGACCTGGACTGACCTGACCTGGACCTGGACTGACCTGGATCGACTGGACCTGGACTGACTGATCTGGACTGACCTGGACCGACTTGGACTGATCTGGACCGACTCTGGACTGGACCTGGACTGACCTGGACTGACCTGGACTGACCTGGACTGGATCTGACTGACCTGGACTGACCTGGACTGACCTGACCGATCTGGACTGACCTGGACTGACCTGACTGGACCTGGACTGGATCTGGACCGATCTGGACTGGACTGATCTGACTGACCTGGACTGACCTGGACTGACCTGACTGGATCTGGACTGACCTGACTGATCTGGACTGGATCTGGACTGACCTGGACTGGACTGGACTGGATCTGGACTGACCTGACCTGACTGATCTTGGACTGGACTGACTGACCTGGACTGACCTGGACTGACCTGGACTGGACCTGGACCGACTGACTGGATCTGGACTGGACCTGGACTGGACCTGGACTGACCTGACCGACCTGGACTGACCTGGACTGGACCTGGACCGACCTGGACTGGACCTGACCGACCTGGACTGACCTGACTGACCTGGACTGGACCTGACTGACCTGGACTGACCTGGACTGACCTGACCGATCTGGACTGGACCTGGACCGACCTGGACTGGACCTGACTGACCTGGACCGACCTGACCGACCTGACTGACCTGACCGGATCTGGACTGGACCTGGACTGACCTGACTGACCTGGACCGACCTGGACCTGACCTGACCTGGACCTGGACCGACCTGACTGACCTGGACTGGACCTGACTGACCGACCTGGACTGACCTGGACCGGATCTGGACTGGACCTGGACTGGACCTGGACTGGACCTGGACTGGACTGGACTGACTGACCTGGACTGGACCTGACTGACCTGGACTGGATCTGGACCTGACTGGACCTGACTGGACTGACTGGATCTGACTGGACTGACCGACTGACCTGGACTGACCTGGACTGACCTGGACTGGATCTGACTGGATCTGGACTGACCTGGACTGACTGGACCTGGACTGACTGGACTGACTGGACTGGACCTGGACCTGACCTGGACTGGACTGACTTGACCGATCTGGACTGACTGACCTGGACTGGACCTGGACTGGATCTGGACTGACTGACCTGACTGATCTGGACTGGACCTGGACTGGACCTGGACTGATCTGGACCGATCTGGACTGGATCTGGACTGGACCTGACTGACTGACTGACCTGGACTGACCTGGACTGACCTGACTGACCTGGACCGACCTGACTGGATCTGACCGACCTGGGACTGGATCTGGACTGACCTGACCGACCTGGACCGATCTGGACTGGACTCTGGACTGACCTGGACTGGACTGACTGGACTGACCTGGACTGGATCTGGACTGACCGACTGACCTGGACCTGGACTGACCTGACCGACTGACCGACCTGGACCGGACTGACCTGGACCGACTCTGACCGATCTGACCGACCTGGACTGGATCTGGACCGACCTGGACTGACCTGGACTGACCTGACCGACCTGGACCGACCTGACCGATCTGGACTGACCTGACTGGATCTGGACTGACTGGACTGACCTGACTGGACCTGGACTGACCTGACTGGATCTGGACTGACCTGGACCTGGACCGACCTGGACCGACTGGACCTGGACTGGAACCTGGACCGATCTGGACTGACCTGACTGACCTGGACTGGATCTGGACTGGACCTGACTGGATCTGGACTGACCTGGACTGAACCTGGGACTGACCTGGACTGGACCTGGACTGGATCTGGACTGACCTGGACTGATCTGGACCGACTGGACTGACCTGGACTGACCTGGACTGGACTGACTGACCTGGACTGACCTGACTGACCTGGACCTGGACCTGGACTGATCTGGACTGGATCTTGGACTGGACCTGGACTGGACTGGACTGGATCTGGACTGACCTGACTGGACCTGGACTGGATCTGGACTGGATCTGGACTGGATCTGGACTGACCTGGGACTGACCTGGACTGGACCTGACTGACCTGGACTGACCTGGACTGACTGACCTGGACTGGACCTGGACTGACCTGGACTGATCTGGACTGACTCTGACCGACCTGGACTGACCTGGACCGACCTGGACTGGACCTGGACTGACTGACCTGGACCGGACCTGGACTGGATCTGGACCGACCTGGACCGGGATCTGGACTGACCTGGACTGGATCTGGACCGACCTGGACTGACCTGGAC
Source organism: Armigeres subalbatus (assembly GCF_024139115.2). Lineage (NCBI taxonomy): Eukaryota > Metazoa > Arthropoda > Insecta > Diptera > Culicidae > Armigeres > Armigeres subalbatus. Next base: position 357,559,675 of record NC_085141.1, read on the forward strand.
TGGATCTGGACTGGACCTGGACTGACCTGGACTGACTCTGGACTGACCTGACTGATCTGGACTGGACCTGGACTGACCTGACCTGACCTGACTGACCTGGACTGGACCTGACTGACCTGGACTGACCTGGACTGGATCTGACTGACCTGACTGGATCTGGACTGACCTGACCGACCTGGACTGACCTGGACCGATCTGGACTGATCTGACCGACCTGACCTGGACTGACCTGGACCGATCTGGACTGGACTTGGACTGATCTGGACTGACCTGGACTGGATCTGGACTGACCTGACTGGATCTGGACTGGATCTGGACTGGATCTGGACTGACCTGACCGATCTGGACTGGACTGACTGATCTGGACTGGATCTGGACTGGACCTGGACTGACCTGGACTGACCTGGACTGACCTGGACTGGACCTGGATCTGGACTGGACTGACCTGGACTGACCTGGATCTGGACCTGACTGACCTGGACTGACTGGACTGGACCTGGATCTGGACTGGACCTGACTGACCTGACCGACCTGGACTGGATCTGGACTGGACCGGACTGGACTGGACCTGACCTGACCGACCTGGACCGACCTGGACCGACCTGGACTGACCTGACTGACCTGACCGACCTGGACTGACCTGGACTGATCCTGGACCTGGACGGACCTGGACTGGACCTGGACCGACCTGACCGACCTGGACCGACCTGGACCGACTCTGACCGATCTGGACTGACCTGACTGACCTGGACTGGATCTGGACTGACCTGGACTGGAACTGGACCTGACCTGGACTGACCTGGATCTGGACTGACCTGACTGACCTTGGACCGACCTGACTGGATCTGACTGATCTGACCGACCTGGACTGACCTGGACTGACCTGGACTGGACCTGGACTGGATCTGGACTGGACCTGGACCGACCTGACTGGATCTGGACCGACTTGGACCGATCTGGACTGACCTGGACTGACCTGGGACTGGATCTGACCTGACTGACTGACCTGGACTGGACCTGGACTGACCTGACTGATCTGGACTGACCTGGACTGGATGACCGATCTGGACTGACTGACCTGGACTGGATCTGGACTGGATCTGGACCGACCTGACTGGACTGACCTGGACTGATCTGGACCGGACTTGACTGACCTGGACTGACCTGGACTGATCTGGACTGGATCTGGACTGGATCTGGACTGGATCTGGACTGGATCTGACTGACCTGGACTGGATCTGGACTGGACTGACTGGACCTGACTGACCTGACCTGGATCGACTGGATCTGGACTGATCTGACCGACCTGGACTGATCTTGGACGATCTGACTGGATCTGGACTGACTGGACCTGACTGGACTGGACCGACCTGGACTGACCTGGACCTGACCTGATCTGACCTGGACCGGATCTGGACTGACTCACCTGGACTGACCTGGATCTGGACTGGACCTGGACTGGACTGACTCTGACCTGACCGGGATCGACCTGGACTGACCTGACCGGGACTGACCTGGACTGACTGGACCGATCTGACTGGACTGACTGGACTCTGACTGACCTGACCTGACCGACCTGGACTGACCTGGACCTGACCTGGACTGACCTGGACTGACTGGACTGACTCTGGACTGACTCTGACTGGATCTGGACCGATCTGGACTGACCTGACTGACTCGACTGGACCTGGACTGGACCTGGACTGACCTGGACTGACCTGGACTGACCTGGACTGACCTGGACTGGACCTGGACTGACCTGGGACTGGACTCTGGACTGGACTGGACTGACCTGGACTGGACTTGACTGACCTGACTGACCTGGACTGGACCTGGACTGACCTGACTGACCTGGACTGGATCTGGACTGACCTACTGGACCTGACCTGGATCTGGACTGACCTGGACTGACCTGGACCGACCTGACTGACCTGGACTGACTTGGACTGGATCTGACCGACCTGGACTGGACCTGACCTGACTTGACTGACTGACCTGGACTGACCTGACCTGACCGACTCCTGGACCGACCTGGACCGACCTGGACTGGACCTGACCTGACCGACTTGGACCGACCTGACCGACCTGGACTGGACCTGGACCGACCTGGACTGACCTGACCGACCTGGACCGACCTGGACTGGATCTGGACTGACTGACCTGGACTGGATCTGGACTGGACCTCGACCTGGGACCGACCTGGACTGATCTGACCGACCTGGACTGACCTGGACTGGACCTGGACTGACTTGATCTGGACCTGGACTGGATCTGGACCGATCTGACTGACCTGGATCTGGACTGGACCTGGACTGACCTGGACTGACCTGGACTGGACCTGACCGATCTGGGACTGACCTGACTGACCTGGACTGGACCTGGACTGGACCTGACTGACCTGGACTGACCTGGACTGACCTGGACTGACCTGGACCTGGACTGATCTGACTGACCTTTGGACTGACCTGACCTGACTGACTGGACCTGACCGATCTGGACTGACCTGGACTGATCTGGACTGGACCTGGACTGACCTGGACTGGACCTGGACTGACCCACCGAATTGGACTGACTTGACTGGATCTGACCGACCTGGACTGGACTGACCGATCTGGACTGACCTGGACCGACCTGGACTGACCTGGACCGACCTGGACCGACCTGGACCGACCTGGACCGACCTGGACCGACCTGACCGACCTGGACCGGACTGGACCGGGACCGACCTGACTGACCTGGACTGGACTCCTGACCTGGACCTGGACCGACCTGACTGACTCACTGACCTGGACTGACCTGACCGATCTGACTGACCTGGACCGGACTGACTGACCTGGACTGACCTGGACTGGATCTGGACTGACCTGGACTGGACCTGGACTGACCTGGACCGACCTGGACTGGACCTGACCTGACCGACCTGGACCGACCTGGACCGACCTGGACTGACCTGGACTGACCTGGACTGATCTGACCGACCTGGACTGGACCTGGACCGACCTGGACTGACCTGACTGGACTTGACCTGACCTGACCGACCTGGACTGGATCTGGACTGGATCTGGACTGACCTGACTGACTGACCTGGACTGATCTGGACTGGACCTGGACTGACCTGACCTGGATCTGGACCTGGATCTGACCGACCTGGACTGACCTGGACTGACCGACCTGGACCGATCTGGACTGGATCTGGACTGACCTGACCGGATCTGGACTGAACCTGACTGACCTGGACTGGACCTGACTGATCTGGATCTGACTTGGACTGATCTGGACCGATCTGGACTGGACCTGACTGGACCTGGACTGACCTGGACCTGACTGACCTGGACTGACCTGGACCGACCTGACCGACCTGGACCGACCTGACCGACACTGGACTGACCTGGACTGACCTGACTGACTCATGGACCGACCTGACTGACCTGACTGGACTTGGACTGACCTGACCGACCTGGACTGACTCTGGACCGACCTGGACTGGACCTGGACCGACTCAAACGGATCTGGACCGACTCTGACTGACCGGACTGGACCGACTTGACCTGGACCTGGACCGACCTGGACCTGACTGACCTGACTTGACCTGGACCGACCTGACTGACTCCTGGACTGACCTTGGACCGATCTGGACCGACCTGACCGACTGACCTGGACTGGATCTGTACTGGACCATCTGGACTCTGGACTGACCTGGACTGAACCCTGGACTGACCTGGACTGGACCTGACTGACTCTGGATCTGGAATTCTGGACTGGATCCGACCTGACTCTGGAACTGGACCTAATTAATTGGACCCTGATCCGACTGACTGACCTGGACTGGACCTGGACCGGACCTGGACTGGATCTGGACCAACCTGGGACTGACACTGACCGACTCTGGGATCTGGACCTGACTTCCAGGACTGGATCTGGGACTGGACCTGACCTGGACTCTGACTGACCTAAGACTGGATCTGACCGACCTGGACCTGACTGGACTTGAACCTGGATCTGGAAACGACCTGATCCTGACCTGACCTGACCTGGACTGACTGGACTGCACTTGACCTGGACCGATCTCGATCAACTGCACCTGGACCGACCTGGACTGACCTGACCGAATCTGGACCTGACCTGACCTGGACCTGACCTGGACTGACCTGGACTGACCTGACCGACCTGGACCGACCTGGACTGACTGACCTCGACCTGGACTGGACCTGGACCGACCTGACCGACCCTGGACTGACCTGGACTGACCTGACCGACCTGACCGACTGGATCTGGACCGACTCTGGAACCGACCGACTGACCTGGACTCTGACTGGATCTGACCTGACTGGACTGATCTTGACTGACCAGACCGACCTGGACCGACTGGATCTGACCTGGACCGACTGACTGACTGGACCTGGACCTGGACTGGATCTGACCGACTGGACCGACTGACCTGACCGACCTGACCGGACCTGACTGACCTGGACCGATCTGGACTGACCTGGACTGGACTGGACCGACCTGGACTGACCTGACTGACCTGGACTGACCTGGACTGGATCTGGACTGGATCTGACTGACCTGATCTGGACTGACCTGACTGACCTGGGATTGACCTGACTGGATCTGGACCGACCTGGACCGATCTGGACTGGACCTTGGATCTGACCTGACCTGACCTGGACTGACCTGGAACTGGATCTGGACTGATCTGGACTGACCTGGACTGACCTGACTGGACCTGGACTGACCTGACCGACCTGACTGACCTGGACTGACCTGACTGACCTGGACCGACCTGGACTGACTCTGGACTGACCTGGACCGGGACCTGGACCGGACCTGGACTGACCTGACCTGACCGGACCTGGACCGACCTGACCGACCTGACCGACTGACCTGGACCGACCTGACTGGACCTGGACTGACCTGGACTGACCTGGACCGACCTGACCGACCTGGACTGACTGACCTGGACTGACCTGGACCGACCTGGACCGACCTGGACTTGACCTGGACTGACCTGGACCGACCTGGACCGACCTGGACTGGACTGGACTGACCTGACTGACCTGACCGATCTGGACTGACCTGGACTGACCTGACCGACCTGGACTGATCTGGACTGGCCTGACTGACCTGGACCGACCTGGACCGATCTGGACTGACCTGGACTGGATCTGGACTGGACCTGACCTGAACTGGACTGGACCTGGACCTGACCTGGACTGACCTGGACTGACCTGACCGACCTGGACTGGACCTGGACTGATCTGACCGGATCTGGACTGGATCTGACTGATCTGGACTGACCTGACCGACCTGGACTGGATCTGGACTGACCTGACTGACCTGGACTGACCTTGGACTGGACCTGGACTGACCTGGACTGGACCTGGACTGACCTGATCTGGATCTGACCGACCTTACTGGATCGACCTGGACTGGACCTGACCGACCTGGACCTGACCTGACCTGGACCGACCGACCTGGACCGACCTGACCGATCTGGACTGACCTGGGACCTGACCGAACTGACCTGGACTGATCTGGACCGACCTGGACTGACCTGACTGGACCTGACCGACCTGGACCGACCTGGACCGGGATCTGGACTGGACCTGGACCGACCTGGACTGACCTGGACCGACCTGACCGACCTGGACCTGACCTGGACCGACCTGACCTGACCTGGACCGACCTGGACCTGACCTGACCGGACTGGACTGACCTTGGACCGACCTGGACTGACCTGGACTGACCTGACTGACCTGGACTGACCTGGACTGGACCTGGACTGACCTGGACTGACCTGGACTGGACCTGACTGACCTGACCGATCTGGACTGACCTGGACCTGGACCGATGGACTGACCTGGACCGATCTGGACTGGATCGGACTGACCTGGACTGACCTGACCGACTTGGACTGGACTTGGACTGACCTGACTGGACCTGACTGACCTTGACCGACCTGGACTGACCTGGACTGACCTGACTGACTGGACTGGACCGACCTGGACCGACCTGGACTGGACCTGACTGACCTGGACCGACCTGACCGACCTGGACCGAATTGACCGACTGGACTGACCTGACCGACTCTGACCGACCTGGACCGACCTGACCGACCTGGACCGACCTGGACTGGACCTGACCGACCTGACCGACCTGGACCGACCTGGACTGATCTGGACTGGACCTGGACTGACTGGACTGACCTGACTGACCTGACCGATCTGACTGGATCTGGACTGAACCTGGACTGGACTGACCTGACTGGACCTGGACTGGATCTGGACTGACCTGGACTGACCGATGGACTGACCTGACCGATTGGACTGACCTGGACCGATCTGGACTGACCTGACGGACCTGGACTGACCTGACCTGGACCGACCTGGACTGACCTGACCGACCTGGACCGACCTGGACTGACTCTGACCGATCTGGACTTGACGACCTGGACTGACCTTGACCGATCTGGACCGATCTGGAAAACCTGATCTGGACTGACCTGACTGGATCTGACTGGACTTGGACCGACCTGACTGACGAAACTGGACTCTTGGACCTGACCTGGGACTGGACCTGGTACTGACCTGGACCGGACCTGGAATTTGATCTGAATGACTTGACCGGGATCTGGACTGACCTGGACTGGATCTTTGACCGACCTGGACCGACCTGGACTGACCCTTGACTGACCCTTGACCTGGACCTGGACCGAACCTGGGACTGGATCTGGACCTGACCTGGACTGACCTGACCGACCTGGACTGGGACCTGACCGACCTGACTGCAACGGACTGACCTGATCCGACTGACCGACCTGACTGATCTGGACCGATCTGGACTGAACCTGGGACCGACCTGGACCGACCTGGAACCGATCATGGACTGACCTGGACTGGACCTGGACTGACCGGGATCTGGACTCGACTCTGACTGGACCTTGACCGAACCTGGACTAGACCTGGACCTGGACCTGGACCTGGACCTGGACCGACTCCTGGGACTGACCTGACCGACCTGGACTTGACTCCTGACCTGACCTGGACTTGGACCTGGACTCGGGACCCTGGACTTGGACTTGACCTGACCTGGATCTGACCTTGGACTGACCTGACTGACCGATCTGGACTGGATCTGGACCTGGACTTGACCTGGACTGACCTGGACTGACCTGGAATTTGACCTGGAATTTGACTCTGGACTGACCTGGACTGGATCTGGACAGGACCCAATTGACTCTGGACTGACTGAATCGACCTGATCTGGACCTGGACGGATCTGAGATCTGACCTGGATCTGCACCTGACCTGGATCTTGGACTGGACCAAATGGACCTGGGACTGACCTGGACTGACCTGGACTGGACTGACCGACCTTGGGACCTGGATCTGGACTGACCTGACTGGATCTGGACTGGACCTGGAATTCTGACCTGGATCTGGACCTGACTAACTGAACCTGGACCGGACCTGGACCTGTACCTGACTGGACCTGGACCGACTCCTTGACCGATCTGGACCTGGACTGACTCTGACCGACCTGGCACCGACCCAAGACCTGGATCTGGACCTGACCGAATCTGGGTACTGATCTGGACCGATCTGGATCCGACTGTTGATCTGACTCCTGACCTGACCTGGACCTGACCTGGACTCCGACTGATCTTGACCCTGACCTGGACCGACCTGGACCGATCCTGGACTGGACCTGGGACCGGACTCCGACCGACTGACCTGATCGGACTGGATCCTGGACTGACCTGGACCGACCTCGGACTGGACCTGGACTGGACCTGGGACTGGACTTGGACTGGACCGACCTGGACTGGATCTGACTGGACCTGGACTGACCTTGACTGGACTTGGACTGACCTGGACCTGGATCTGACCGACTCTGGACTGACCTGGACTGACTCCTGGACTGGATCTGACCGACCTGGACCTGACCTGGACTGACTCTTGGACTGGATCGACCTCGACTCTGGACTGATCTGACTGGATCGACCTGACCGGACCTGACCGGGACCTGGACTGGACCTGCACTGGACCTGGACTGGACCTGGACTGACCTGGGACTGGACCTGGACTGGATCGGGACTGACTTGACTGGATCGACTGGACTTGACCTGGACCTGGACTGACCCTGACTGACCTGGACTGACTGACTTGACCTGGATCTGGATCTGACTGACCTTGGACTGACCTGGACTGACCTCGACCAGACCTGGACCGGACCTGACCGGGATCTGGACTGACCTGGATCAGACTGGACCTGACCTTGACCTGGACTGGACCTGGACTGACCTGGACCGACCTGGACTGGACCGGACTGGACCTGGACCGACTGACCGACTGGACTGACTGGACCTGGACTGGACTCTGGACTGGACTCTGGACCGGACCTGGACTGACCTGGACTGGACCTGGACTGTACCTGGACCTGATTCACTTAGATCGACCTGGACCGACCTTACCGATCTGGACTAGACCTGGACCGTTCTGACTGGATTCTGGACTAGATCTGGGACCTGACCTGGACTGACCTGGACTTTCAGACCTGGACCGGACTCTAAACTGGGGTTGGATCCTGACTGACCTTGACCGGATCTGACTGGATCTGGACCGATCTGGACCGACTCTGGGACTGGATCTGGACTGACCTGGACTGACCTGGGACCGATCTGGACTGACTCAAAGGACCTTGATCTGACCTGGACTGAAACCCTGGACTGACCTGGATCTTGACATAACGACTGGACCTGGACTCGATCTGGACTGACCTGGACTGGACTTGATCCGACTGACCTGGACTGACCTGGACCTGACCGGAACTGGACTTGGATCCTGGACCGAATCCACCTGGACCGAACCTTGGACCGGATCTGGTACTGCACCTGGACCGACCTGACTGGACCTGACTGGACTCTGGAACCTGGACCTTGGACTGGACCTGGACTGACCGACCTGACCGACCTGGACTGACTTCTGACCTGGATCTGGGACCTGACTGGATCTGGACTGGATCTGGACTGGACCTGGACTGACCTGGACTTGGATCTGACTGGACCTGGACTGACTCTGGACTGACCTGGACCTGAATCTTGGGACTGGACCTGACTGACCTGACCTGACTGGACCTGATCTGGACTGGATCTGGGACTGGATCTGGACTGACCTAATGGACTGGACCTGACTGGACCTGGACCGGATCTGGACTGACTCCAATTGAACGACTGGACTTGGACTGACTTGGACTGACCTGGATTGACTTGGACCTGGACTGGACTGGAACTGGACCTGGACCGAACTGACCTGACTGACTGGTACCGACCTGGACTGGACCTGACCGAACCTGGACCTGACCCTTGACCGACCTGGGACTGACCTGGACCTGACCTGGACCGGACCTGGACCAGGATCTGACTGACCTAGACTCAATCTGACCGACCTCGACTGACCTGGACTTAGACTGACTGACCTGGACTGGACCTGACCGGAACCTGACCGACTGACCTGGACTGACCTAGACTGAACCCTGACCTGACCTGGACCTGACCGACCTGACCGACCTGACCGGACCTGGACTGGACCTGGACTGACCTGACCAGACCTGGACTGCATCTGACTGACCGACTCAGACCTGGATCAGACTTGACTGGACCTGGACTTCGACCTTGACCTGGACTCAGACCTGGACCGGACTGACTCTGGACCGGACCTGGATTGGAACCTGGGGCCGACCTGGACCTGACCTGGACTGGACCTGGACCGGGAACCTGGACTACCGACTGATCTGGACTGGACCTGGACTGGACCTTTGGGACTGGACCTGGACCTGGACCAGGATCTGACCGACCTGGACTGACCTGGGACCGGACTGACCTGGACTGACCTTGACTGGACTGACCTGGACTGGATCTGGACTGACCTGGACTGAACCTTGGACTGGACCTGGACTGACCTGACCGACCTGGACTCGATCTTGACTGACCTGGACTGGAACCTGGACCGACCTGACTGGATCTTGACCTGGACCGACCTGGGACTTGACCGATCTGGACTGGACTTGGACTGGACTGGACTGACCTGGACTGGATCTGGACTGACCTGGACCTGGATCTTGACTCGACCTGACCGACCTGACCGACCTGGGACTGGACCTGGACCGACCTGGACCGACCTGACCTGGGACACCGATCTGGACTGATCCTGGACCGACCTGGACTGACCTGGACCGATCTGGGACTGGATCTGGACCGGATCTGACTGACTCTGGACCTGGACTCTGGACCGACTCTGGACTGGACTGGACCGACTCTGACTGGATCTGGACTGATCTGGACCGATCTGGACTGGACCTCGACTGACCTGGACTGACCTGGACTGGATCTGGGACCGGATCTTGACTTGGACCAATGGACTCCGACTGACTCTGGGATCCTGGATCTGGGACCGGACCTGGACCTTGACCTGGACTCGACCTGGGACTTCAGACCTGGACTCGACTCTGGACCGACCTGACCTGACTGCTGACCGGACCTGGACTGGACCTGACCGATCTGACCGGACTGACCTGGGACTGACCTGACTGACCGGATGGACTGGAATCTGGACTGACCTGGACTGGATCTGGACTTGGATCTGGACCTGGACCTGATCCGACCTGACCTGGACCTGGACTTCTGGGACCTTGGGACCTGATCAGACCGGACTGACCTGGACTGGACCTGGACTGGTAATCTGACCGACCGGACTAGACCTGGACCGACCTGACCGACCTGGACTGGCGACCTAGACCGATCCTTGGAACTGACCTGGACTGACCTGACCTGGACCTTAGACTCTGGAACTAACCTGACTGAATTCGACTGACCTGACCGGCCTTGGACCTGACCTGGACCGAACTCCTGGACCGACTCCACCCACTGACCTGGACCGACCTCAGACTGACCTGGGACTGACCTGGAACGACTCCTGACCGACCCTGGACAGAACCTGGGACAGACCTGACTGGACCTGGACCGACCTGGGACTGACCTGACTGACTTGACTGGATCTGACCGGATCTGGAAACCGACTCCGACCGACCTGGACCGACTGACTTGGACTGACCTGGACTGAACCTGGGCTGGACCTGACTGGATCTGGGACCTGACCTGGGACCGACTTGGACTGGACCTGACTCCGGGATTCCAGACTGACCTGGACTGGATCTGGACTGACTTGATTGACCTGGACTGACCTGACCGGGATCGGGACTGACTCCTGACTTGACTGACCTGGACTGGACTCTGGACCGACCTGGACTGGACCGACCTGGACTGGACTCTAATTGACCTGGACTGGACTGGACTGACCTGGACTCTGGATCTGGTACCTGGATCTTAGACTGGATCTGACTGGACCTGGACTCGACCTGACTGATCTGACTGACCTGGACTGACCTTGGACTGATCCTGACCGACCTGGAACCGATCCTGGATCTGACCTGGACCGACCTGGACTAGACCTGGACCGAACCTGGACTGACCTGGACTGATCTGGACTCGACCTGACCGACCTTGACTGACCTGGACCGGATCTGGACCGGACCTGGACTGGACCTGGACCGACCTGGACTGACCTGACCGACCTGACCGACCTGGGACCGACCTGACCGACCTGGACCGGAATTCCGGGACTGACTCCTGGATCCGACCTGACCGACTGGACCGAACCTTGGACTGGATCTTGACCGACTCTGGACCGATCTGGACCGACCTGGACTGGACCTGGGACTCAATGGACTTTGACCGACCTTGACTGACCGACCTTGGAATTTTCATTGACCTGGACTGACCTGGACCGGATCTTGACCGGAATTCCACTGGATCTGGACTGGAACTCTGGACTGACTCTGACCTTGACCTGGACTGACCTGGACCTGATCTGGACCTGACTGACCTGACCGATCTGGACCGATCTGACCGGGATCTGATCTTGACCTGGGACACCTGACTCAACCCTGGACTGGATCTGGACTGGGACCTGATCCTAGACTGGATCTGGACTGAACCTGATCTGAACCTGGATCTCGACCAACTGGATCTGGACTGACCTGATCTGGATCTGGATCTGGACTGGATCTGGACTGGATCTGGGATCTGACCTGGACTGGATCATGGACTGGACTGGATCCTGACCTTGATCTGAACCTAATCAACGACCGACGGATCGAATTGGACTTGACGATTTGGACTGACCTGGACCGGGATCTGGGAATTGATCTGGACTGGATCTGGACTTGGATCTGACTGACCTGGACTGGACCTGACTGACCTGGATCTGACCTGGACTGACCTTGACCGATCCTGACCGATCTGACCGGACCTGGACCGATCTTGACTGACCTTGACCTGGACCTGGGACCGACTTGACGACCTGACTGGACCTGGACCGACCTGGACCGGACTTGGACCGACTCGGGATTGGATCTGACCGATCGGATCTGGACCGACCTGGACCGACTTGACCGACCTGACCGACTCCGGACCGACTCCTGGACCGGACCTGACCGACTCTGGACTGGACTTGGATCCGACCTGGACCGACCTGGACCGGATCTGACCGATCCTGACCGACCTGGACCGGGATCTGGACTGGACTGGGAACCGGATCTGGACCGGACCTGGACTGGACCTGACTCGACTCCTGGACTGGACTGGGATTGACCTGACTGACTCCTGACTCCGACCTGGACTTGACCTGGACTTCTGACCGGATCTGGACTGACCTGGGACTAGACCTGAGACCGACCTGGGACCGGATCGACTCCAGTATCCTTGGACTGGACCTGGATCTGACCTGGACTGGACCTGACCGGACTCTGGACCGATCTGACCGGACTTGACTCTGGACTCTGGATCTTGACCGACCTTGGACCGGATCTGACTGGAATTTGACCGAACTCCAATGGACTGACTTGGACCTGTACCTGGACCTGGATCTGGACTCGACTGAGATCTGGACTGGACTCAATTGACTGGATTCTGGACTAGACCTGGACTGACTGACCTGGGACTGGACCTGGAAACGATCTTGACCGACCTGACTGGATCTTGGACTGGATCTGGACTGACGCTGACCGGGATCTGGACTGGACCTGGACTCGATCTTAGGATCGACCTGGACCGACCTGGACTGACCTGGACCGAACCTGACTCAACTGACCGGACCAGACCTGACCTTTGGACTGGACCTGGACTGACCTGACCGACCTAGACTCAACCTGACCGACCGACCCGACTGACCTGGATCGACCTGACCGACCTGACCGAATCTTGACCTGACCTGGACCGGACCGACTGACCTGGACCGACTGGACCGACTCCAGACCTTGACCTGGACTCTGACTGACCTGACCTGAAACGGATCGGGACAGACCTGGACAGGATCTGGACTGGACCTGGACCGACTCCTGGACTGACCTGGAACGATCTGGACCGACCTGGACTGTAACTGGACTCGATCTGGACTGAACTCAGCTTGACCTGACTGGATCTGACCGACCTGACCCAATCTGGACTTCGACCTGGATCGGGACCTGACCTGGACTGACCTGGACTGGACCTGACCTGGATCTTGGACCTGACCTGACTGGACTGACCTGACCGACTGGAATCTTGGACTGGACTCTGACTGGATCTTGGACTGACCTGGACCGGGATCTGGACTGACCTGGACTGGATCTGGACCGATCTGACTGGATCTGGACTGACTTGGACCATCTGGGACTGACTCCAACTGACTGGACTGACCTTGACTGGACTGGACTGGATCTTGGTATCGATCTTGACTCAATCTGGACTGGATCCTGACCGGGATCGGACTGACCTGACTGGATCTGGATCGGACCTGGACTGACCTGACTCTGGACCTGGACTGAATCTGGACTGGATCCTGGACTGGACTGACTGACCTGGACTGGACCTGGACTGACCTGACTGACCTGGACTGACCTGACTGACCTGGACTGGACCTGGACTGGATCTTGAACTGACTGACTAACGAACTGGACCTGGACTGGACCTGACCGGATCTGACCGACTCAAATCGGGATCAATCGATCTGACTGGATCTGGGACTGACCTGACTGACCTGACCGACCTGACCGACCTTGACCAACGACCGACCTGGACCTGGACCTGGGACCGAACCTGACTTAACCTGGACCCTGACCTGACTGGACCTGACCTGGACCACTTTGGACCTTTGGACCTGGACTGGACCTCGGACTCGACTCCTGGACCGACCTGGACCAGACTTTGGACGTGACTGATCTGGACTGATCCGGACCTGGATCTGGACTGACCTGACCGATCTGGACTGACCTGGACCGACCTGACCAGATCTGACTGGACTCCACTGACCTGGACTGGATCTGGACTGACTCCGACTGGAACCTGACCTGGACTGGAATCTGACTGCATCTGGGACTGGACCGGACTGAACCTCGACCGACCTGGACTGGACCTGACCGATCTGGATTTGACTGACCTGACTGGATCGACTGGATCGACTGGACCGACCTGGACTGGACCTGACTGACTGGACCTGATCCGACTGACTGGACTGGATCCTGGGACTGGGACCTGGGACTGGAATCTGATCTGGACTGACCTCGACCGACCCAGACTGACCTGGACCGACCTGGGACCGGACCTGGACTGGATCCTTGGACTGGATCTGGACTGACCTGGACTGGAACCTGACTGACCTTGGACTGACCTGGACTCGATCTGGACTGACCTGGACTGACCTAACTGGACTGGACTGGATCTGAACCTGGACTGACCTGACTGGATCTGACCGATCAATTTGGACTGACTCTGGACCGACCTGACCGACTCTGGACCGACCTAGACCGACCTGGACCGACCTCCGGACCGGGACTGACCTGACCGATCCTGGACTGACTTGATCCGAACTCCTGACCTGACCGACTGGACTGGGACCGACCTGACTGGACTCCAACGGGATCTTGACTCCACCTGGACCGGGATCCGGACTGGAACCTTGGACTGGACCTTTGACTGACCTGGGATCTGACTTGACTGGACTGGACCTAGACCGACCTGGACTGGATCTGGGACTGAACCTGAACCTGGACTGGACCTGACCCACCTGGACTGGATCTGACCGGACCTGGACCGACCTGGACTGACGAACCTGGACTCTTGGACTGGACCTGGACCGACCTGGACTGACCTGGACTGGACCTGGACCGGGATCTGACCGATCTGACCGGATCTGGACTGGATCTGACTGGATCTTTGACCAATCTTGGACTGGACCTGGACTGACCCTTGGACCGACCTGACTGACCTGACTGACCTGACTGGACTCCACCTGACCTGGACTGGATCTGGACTGGATCTGACCTGACCTGGGACTGACCTGACTGCACTTACTGACTCTGACCGACCGACCAATCCGACTGATCTGACCGATCTGGACTGACCTGACCGACCTGGACTGACCTGGAACTGGACCTGGACTGGACTGACTGGACTGGACTGACCTAGATCTAACCTGGAATCTGGACTCCAACGGATCTGGACTTGACTGACCTGGACCATTTTGACTGGACCTGGACTGGACCTGGACTCTGACCTGACCGATCTGGACTGACTCTTAGACTGACCTGAATGACCTGGACCGACTCTGGACTGACCTGGACCGACCTGGACAGACTCTTGGACAGACTTGACCGACTGGACTCGATCTGGACCTGGACTGACCTGGAACGGATCCTGACTGATCTGGACCTGACCTGGACTGCACGGACTCCTGGACTTGACCGAACCTGGGGCCGACCTGGACCGGATCGGGACTGACCTGGGACTGGACCTGTACCGACCTGAGCCGACTGGATCTGACCTGGACTGGACCTGACCGACCTGGACTGACCTGGACTGACCTGACTGACTGACTGACCTGGGACTGACCTGGACTGGATCTGGACTGACCTTGGGACTGACCTGACTGACCTGGACTGACCTGGACTGGATCTACCTGGTACTGGATCTGGACTGGACCTGGACCTGACTGGACTGAACCTGGACTGACCTGGACCGACCTGGACTGACTGACAGACCTGACCGACCTGGACTGACCTGGATCGATCCTCGACTGACTCTGGACCTGGACCTGGACTGACCTGGGACTGACCTGACCGGACTGACCTGACCTGACCGACCTGGACTGGATCTGACCTGACCTGGACCGGACTTGGACCGACCTGACCGACCTGGACTGACCTAATACCGACCTGACCGACGGACCGACCTGGACCGACCTGACCGACTCAGACTAACCCGAACCTGACCGACCTGGACCTGACTGGACCGGCCTGGACCGACCTGACCGACCGATCTGGACTGGATCTGGACTGACCTGGACTGACTCAGACCGGATCTGGACTGACCTGACCTGACCGACCTGGACAGGATCGACAGACCTGAACCGACCTGACCGACCTGGACTGACCTGGAACGATCTGGACTGGATCTGACCGACCTGGACTGACCTGGACTCGAACTCCAAATGGACTCTGGACTGGATCTGACTGACCTGGACTGACCTGATCGACTCTTGGATCTTGGATCAATTGACCTCGACTGACCTGGACTGACCTGACTGGATCTGGACTGGACTGACTGACTGACCTGGACCTGGACTGGATCTGGACTGGATCTGGACTCGATCTGGACTGACCTGGACTGGACCTGGACTGACCTGGGACTGACTCTGGACTGGATCTAAGTACTGGACCTTGACTGACCTGGACTGACCTGACCGACCTGGACCGACTCACCTGGGACTCCGATCCGACCTTGGACCGACTCGACCGATCCTGGACCGACCTGACCGGACCTGGACCTGACCTGGACTGACTCCTTGACTGATCTGGAACTGACCTGACCGATCTGACCGACCTGGACCGATCTTGACCGACCGACTGACTCAATTGACCTGGACTGGACCTGACCGACCTGGACTGACCACTGACCTGACCGACCTGACCGACCTGGACCGACCTGGACTGGACCTGACTGACCTGGACTGACCTGGACTGACCTGGACTGACTCTGGACTGGATCTGGACTGACTGGACTGACTGACTCGACCTGACTGGATCTGACCTGACCTGACCTGGACTGGATCTGGGACTGGATCTGGACTGACCTGGACTGGATCTGGACTGGACCTGGGACTAGATCTGGACTGACCTGACTCCGACCTGAATCGACCTTGACCTGACCTGGACTGACCTGGACCTGGGACTGGACCTTTGACCGACCTCGACCGAACTGATCCGACTGACCGACCTGACTTTAATCGGACGACTGAATTCTGGATTGAATTTGGGTTGACGGATTGACCTGGACTTGATTTCGATTGACCTTGGACTTGACTGGATTGATTTGATCGACGATGGATTGACTTGGACCTTGATCCGATCTGGACTTGATTTGGATTGATTTGGATCTTGACATTTGGATTGATATGGATTGATGCGACCGGATTTGATCTGATTTGACTGGATTTGATTGATTTGGACTTGATTTGGATTGAATTTGACTGATTGATTTGATTGATTTGATTGATTTGGATCTGGATTTGATCTGACTTTAATTGATTTGGATTGATTTAGATTAACCTTAATTGGATTTGGACTTGATTGGAATCCTTTCCGCAATCAACGAGTGGACGTCCAAATAATTCTGTTCCGGCCATTTAGGAATCACACTTTCAACCTTCATCACAGCTCACATCTCGATCGTCGCCAAGGCTTGCAGCGACAGGTTATGCTAATCCCGGATCTTACCCTTCCTGCCGTGTAACTGCTTTACAAGTGTCTTCCAGAATCATAAGCATCTTTGTGGCAAACGCCCATATAGAGTAGTTTCCTCAGCCGCGCATTATATCCAGTGCCGGTATTGCAATACGTATTTCTGCAACACAAACGAGTCCTGCGCACCCGACGTTCTAACCGTGTCAACCAACAGCACACGGGTACCGCTATCTTATTTCTTTTGACAATGGCTGACATTTTGAAATATTTCTCTTTGTAAGTAATCCGATGAAAACTGCGTGACAAAACGTTTTGTTTTATCTGGGCCCATAACCTCTAGGAATTCACAATTAAGCTTTCTCAATGAAACCCTGCAATTGATTTGGGTTTCTCGAGCTGTTTGTGTTTGCGTATTTTCAATACGTCGAACAAAAACAAATAGATGCCCCCGACGCTTTGCCATCCTTCCAGCTCCCTGGATTTTTTTGATGCGTTGGATACGTATAAAAGACACGTTAATAAATAACGAGTTAATTTAAATTCATTTACCGATTTATTTTGCAGCATTTTCGGATTCGCTTCGCGGTGTATCCGAAGACTATAAATACTTTTTCGAGTTTGCTAATTCTCTTTCAAATATTTTGAAATCTTTGCAATGCTTTCGAAATTTCCCTATTTCCTTCATTCAAAATCTCTGAATACTATTCACGAAATCATTGGATTTCCTCGTAAAATTAGAAGATTATCTCCAGGCATTCCTGTCTTGGATCAATGGATTTGATCCACGGTTTTCGGAATTCAAAATGTTTGGATTGGCTTCTCAATCTCCCGATTCACTTACGAAATCTTCAGAAAAAAAATCTGTTTCTTTTTTTTCGTAATCCACATACTAACACAATTCACCTTCTCTAAACCTAAGCGGATGGCCGAGCGTCCCATCACCCAGCACGGGATAAGTGGATTATCCACTTCGTACGGCAGAATCGGAACTGCCACCGGTAATCGCCAAGTCAAAGACAAGCGCTACTGGCAAGCGGTTCTGCAGAGCAAAATCCAGGAGATTTCCCAAGAAACGGAGAAGCTTATGAAGGAAAAGAAATTCCTAGACCGCGAGAAATCCGCTCGCAAACTGTACGAAAAGCGTGTCAAAGATTCCGCCAAGCAGTTGACCAAACTGCAGTCGACCCTAACATCGATGAACATCGCCTTGGACAACTGCAGCTCTGGAATGACGCGACAACAGTTGCAGAACGAAACGCTCGCTCTACGCGAGCGCAACGAACACATCCAAGAGCAGTTGGAAACGGTGTTCAAACAACGGCAAATCAAGGATACCGAAAACCGCGAACTGGAAGCTGAAACTGAGAAGGAGAAGAACAAAATCAACGAAATGATATTCTCGCTTCCGGATACGGACCAACAGAAATATCGCGAATACCACGCACTGTCGGAGAGCCTCCGTCAGCAGAACACAATCTACCACAACCAGATAAGCGAGCTCGAAAAACAAAAGGATCGACTCAACACAATCATCATGAATTCACAAACTCGCACCGAGGCTCACCGCTTGAAGTCCAAACTCAAGGAATTGATGGCTAAACGCAACCAAATGGTCGACGAGGAGAACAATCGCCTGTCTCCGGCACAAGAGCGGGAGAAGCTGATCAACGAGGTTCGTTCGAACAATCAAGCACTATCAAGCATCGGGAAGCAGTTGAAGATTATCGAGGATCAGCTAAACGAAAAGAAAGAAATGCTCCAGCAGATTGACCAGGATTTGGAGGAAGGAAACTCCGAACGGCATACCAAGTACAAGGAGCTGAAGAAGCGCGATGAAGTCATGTCCGCTTTTATGGACACGTTTCAGTCAAGTCTTGCGACTGAAAAGCAAAGTATGT
The DNA here is from genome assembly GCF_024139115.2 of Armigeres subalbatus. Lineage (NCBI taxonomy): Eukaryota > Metazoa > Arthropoda > Insecta > Diptera > Culicidae > Armigeres > Armigeres subalbatus. The sequence continues at coordinate 357,579,408 of NC_085141.1, forward strand.
AACCTAAATCTGCCTAAGAGGAAAAACTTACAATTTTGATTTATTTCAGATGTCGAATTTACTTCCAAAATCAGATTAATGTCTTTCTGGATCCGTGCTTTTCGGTGAGGGAAGTGCTTTCCGCGCCGCTATTTGTGTGTTGATTCCAACGCACTTGTCGTCTACAAAGTGTTTTCCAATGGCGGCCTGGTCTTGGCGATGGGCGTTTACGACAAACGATTCGCTTTTCATCCCAGTGGTGCCAGCCAATTGGAAGGCCGGGTGTTTTAATTGAAATTTCGAAAAAAAAATACGTAGAATGTATTTATCACTCTTTTGTGTAGATGCTAGAATATATTGCCGTAATAAGTCAATATTTCTAACAACATTTGCAATCATAATGTACGAGTCGAAGAAATGAAAATGAGTTTCTAATTCTGGCACCACTGCTCATTTCAGAGGGTGTCGAATTTGTCTTTTGTATTTGAGTTTTCTTTGAGGTTAGTTCGCTCCGCTCACGTTGCATTGCAGCCATCAATAGAACAAACCTTGGACCGTGCTGGAATCGTTGTCGTTATCGTCGTCTTCGCCGGAGACCACGTGGCATCTTCCACTGTTTGATTTCGCCCGGTAGGAGTTGGTTGACTATCGACCGACGATATGCAGCGGAACCACATCTCGCAGAATGATTGCATATTGCACGATGCATGAATTGCACACGCAAATGAGCACGGCACCGAGAGCACACCAGGAGAAAGGAGAATGACGGAATAAGTGTGTTTGAGTGCATAAAGACTCTGACAAATTGCATCTCATCCACTCCACTGGAACTCGAACAAGATCATTTGTCCCCAGCCCAGCACTGGAATAAGGGACGCCAGACGAGACATTTGGGTGCATGGTCCATCAACCTGCTGACTGCCTTTCGTCGTTTGATAGAGCCGTGTCCTATAATGTCGCTGTCATTTGTCGGTATTCGTTGCCTTTATTTGCATATGCAAATAAAAGTGATGTGGGACCTAACGGAATGATGGACTCAATTATCCACTGGAGGAATGTGACTAGTGATATTATGTTGATGCATAATATTCAGAGTACAGAAAAGCATATTACATTGGGTTAGAAACTGTTGTTTTTGTGGACAAGTAAAGGAAAACATTTGTGCACAATACTGAAAGAAAAACATCGCCGTTATCGAACCATAAACCCATTCTTGAAATTAAAGCTTCATAAAGTAAACATGGTTGGGTAAATTAATGCATCAGTATGTCTCTCTCAATCTTACTTTTTGAAGATTTGATTATGCTCCAGAAATCCCAAAACGTCTGTGTGTTTTCCTCGTTTTGGTAACTGTGAGTTGGACGTATAGATAGTGGAATATATAGATGAGCGAAGATAAATCCTCTGTCTCCAAACGAGCTGTCAAACGTGTCTCCAAACGAGCATGACGTCACGATTTCAATGGAAACGTTGAGGCTGATCATATGCATGCTCACAGGCTGCGTCGACAATGCTTTGCTCTCATAGATTCACATCTATAATGGACATTACATTGATGCGAGTAGGTGCATGTTTAGTAGCTAGGCTTTTTTTCCAAAATACAAAGATATTTCATCGAACTGTGAAAAATTGCAGAGGGGGTACCTAGTGGTCTCGTTTCTTAATTTTCTGCTGTCGACATCAATTTCAAATTTAAAGTAACAAGTAACAACGTTTCACTATTTACACTCTGGAACAACGAGTTTTTTTGTTAAAAAACAATGAATAAAAACCGCTACCAATTTACACCTCAGTCAAAATACCAGCCTTTTGTTCTATACGAGATTTTCTTCAAAGCTCTAATCAGTGGTCGACTGTTATTAAATTTAACACGTACGTCCAACCCCATTTTACGACAAAACTCAAAATTCAAAACCACGCAGCTCAGCCAATTTCTAACGGATTTTCAAGCAATCTTCTGGAATCGATCACAAAATTCCTATAGTTTTGGGAACCGAAGTCAATTTTTGTCCAATGGCCATGGTTCCGGATATATTCGGGAGTACTGGGTTACCTCCTCCCAGAAAAAATAGTCACTGGCAGATCGGCTTGAAATCCATCGTGCGACATGTCAAACTTCATGATTTTGCAAAACAAGTACACTGGAGTACATTTCGGCGATTTTCGATCGAATTGGCCATCCTCCAGGTACTTCCAGGGCCTGGTTCCTTGGGGAAGTGGCAATTTTCATTCCTCTTGGAACCCACCTTGCGACATATCAAACTTCATGATTTTGCAAAACAAGTACATTACATTTCGGCGATTTTCAGTCGAATTGGCCCTCCAGGTACTTCCAGCCTGTTCCTTGGGGAAGTGGCCAATTTTCATTCGCTCTTGGAACCCATCTTGCGATATCAAACTTCATGATTTTGCAAACAAAGTACACTGGAGTACATTTCGGCGATTTTCGATCGAATTGGCCACCATCCGGGTACTTCCAGGGCCTGGTTCCCTCGGGAAGTGGCCAATTTTCGTTCAATCTTGGAAAGCACCTTGCGGCATGTCAAACTTCAATTTTGCAAAACAATACACTGGAGTCCATTTCGGTGATTTTCATCGAATTGGCCATTCGGTGCTTCAGGTAGACCTGTGCGCTTATTGAAATTTAACCGGCGGTGGCGTGATAGATCATTTCAGCCAGCGCGTCACGTTTAATTGGCGGCGGTGGATCGCTGAACCAGTTTAAGCGCCAAAATTTATTCAGAAGTTCCTCCAGAAATTCTTATAAGTTCCTCCACGAGTTTTTCAAAGATCGTCAAGAAATTCCTTTGGACATTCTACATATATTTCTCTATAAGCCACGGAAATTCTTCCAGATACTCCTCCGGATATGCGGTTCCTTCAGGAAGCTTCTCCAAGAATTACTCAGGAATTCCTCCGGAAGTTCCGAATTCTCCGGAAGTTCCTCCAGAGTCCTCGGAAGTTCCTCCGGAATTCTCCAGTTCCGAATTCCTCGGAAGTTCCTCAGGAATTCCTCCGAGTTCCTCCAGGAATTCCCGGAGTTCCTCAGGAATTCTCCGGAAGTTCCTCTCGGAATTCCTCCGGAAGTTCTCTCGAATTCTCCGGAGTTCCTCTAGAATTCCTCGGAAGATCCTCTAGAATTCCTCCGGAAGTTCCTCAGAGAATTCCTCGGAAGTTCCTCTAGGAATTCCTCCGGAAGTTCCTCTAGGAATTTCTCGGAAGTTCCTCTAATTCCTCAGAAGTTCATCTAGGAATTCTCCGGAAGTTCCTCTAGGAATTCCTCCGGAGGATCCTCTAGGATTCTCCGAAGTTCCTCTAGAATTCCTCCGGAAGATCTCTAGGAATTCTTCCGAAAGTTCCTCTAGGAATTCCTCCGGAAGTTCGTCCGGAAGATCCTCTAGGAATTCCTCCGGAAGTTCCTCTGGGATTCCTCCGGAAGTTCCTCTGGGAATTCCTCCGGAAATTCCTCTGGAATTCCTCCGGAAGTTCCTCTGGTCTCAGGATTCCTCTGAGAATTCCTCGAGTTCCTCCTGAATTCCTCCGGAAGTTCCTCTAGAATTCCTCCAGAAGTTCCTCTGGAATTCTCCGGAAGTTCCTCTAGAATTCCTCCGAGTTCCTCTAGGAATTTCCTCGAAGTTCCTAGGAATTCTATTCTCTAGGAATTCTCCGGAGTTCTCTAGGAATTTCTCGGAAGTTCCTCTAGGAATTCCTCAGGTTCCTCTAGGAATTCCTCCGGAAGTTCCTCTGGGAATTCCTCCGGAAGTTCCTCTGAGATTTCTCCGGAGTTCCTCTAAGATTCCTCGGAGTTCCTCTAGGAATTCCTCCGGAAGTTCCTCTAGGAATTCCTCCGGGTTCCTCTAGGAATTCCTCCAGGAGTTCTCTAGGAATTCCCGGAGTTCCTCTAGGAATTCCTCCGGAAGTTCCTCTAGGAATTCCTCGAAGTTCCTCTAGGAATTCCTCGGAAGTTCCTCTAGGAATTCCTCGGAAGTTCTCTAGAATTCCTCCGGAAGTTCCTCTAGGAATTCTCCGGAAGTTCCTCAGGAATTCCTCCGGAAGTTCCTCGAATTCCCGGAAGTTCCTCTGGAATTCCTCGGAACCCTCGGAATTCCTCCGGAAGTTCCTCTAGGAATTCCTCCGGAAGTTCCTGGGAATTCCTCGGGAAGTTCCTCTAGGAATTCCTCCAGAGTTCTCGAGAATTCCTCCGGAAGTTCCTCGGAATTCCTCGAGTTCCTCAGGAATTCCTTCGGAAGTTCCTCCAGGAATTCCTCCAGTTCCAGAATTCCTCCGAAGTTCCTCAGAATTCCTCCGGAGTTCCTCCAGGAATTCCTCCGGAAGTTCCTCCAGGAATTCCTCCAGAAGTTCCTCCGAATTCCTCCGGAAGTTCCTCCAGGAACCTTCGAAGTTCCTCCGGAATTCCTGGAGTTCCTTCAGGAATTCCTTCGGAAGTTCCTTCAGGAATTCCTTCAGAGTTCCTTCAGAATTCCTTCAGTCTCAGGAATTCCTTCCGGAAGTTCCTTCAGGAATTCCTTCGGATTCTCAGGAATTCTCGGTTCCTCCGGAATTCCTCGAAGTTCCTCAGGAATTCTCCGGAAGTTCCTCGGAATTCCTTCGGAATTCCTCCAGGCTTCGAAGTTCCTCAGGAATTCTCGAGTTCCTCAGGAATTCCTCCGGAAGTTCCTCCAGAATTCCTCCGGAAGTTCCTCCAATTCTCGGAAGTTCCTCAGAATTCCTCCGGAAGTTCCTCCAGAATTCCTCGAAGTTCCTCCAGGTATTCCTCGAAGTTCCTCCAGGAATTCTCCGGAAGTTCCTCAGGAATTCCTCGAGTTCCTCCAGGAATTCCTCCGGAAGTTCCTCCAGGTCTCGGAGTTCCTCCGAAGTTCTCCAGGAATTCCTCGGAAGTTCCTCCAGCAATTCCTCCAGACTTCCAGATGAATTCTGAGGAATTCTGAAGGAACTTCAGACGAAATCAGGAGTTTCTGGAGAACTTCCAGAGGCACTTACGGAGGTGTCCAAAGGAATTTCTTGACGATCTTTAAAATCTAGTGGAGGAACTCGGAAGAATTCCTTGACGAACTTTGAAGAAATTTTGGCGCTTGAAACTGGTTCGCCGATCCACCTGATCACCAACGGCGTGACGCCGCCGCCGCTCTGAAAATGATCTATCACGCCACTGCTGGTAAAATCTCAATCAGCGCACAGGCCTACCTGGAAGTACCGGAGGGTGGCAATTCGATCGAAAATCACCGAAATGGACTCCAGTGTACTTGTTTTGCAAAATCATGGGTTTGACATGTCGCAAGATAGGTTCCAAGATAGAACGAAATTGACCACCTCTCCAAGGAACCAGGCCCTGAAGAACCGGAGGGTAGCCAATTCGATCGAAAATCGCTGAAATGTCTCCAGTGTCTTGTTTTGCAAAATCATGAAGTTTGATGTGTCGCAAGATGGGTTCCAGAGCGAATGAAAATTGGCCACTTCCCAAGAACCAGGCCCTGAAGTACCGGAGGCGGCCAATTCGATCGAAAATCCCGAAATGGACTCCATGTGCTTGTTTTGCAAAATCATGAAGTTTGATATGTCGCAAGATGGGTTCCAATTGAACGAAAATTGGCCACTTCCCAAGGAACCAGGCCCTGGAAGTACCGAAGGGTGGCCAATTCTATAAAATCGCCGAAATGTCCTCCAGTGTACTTGTTTTGCAAAACCATGAAGTTTGATACGTCGCAAGATGGGTTCCAAGATTGAACGAAAATTGGCCACTTCCCAAGGAACCAGGCCCTGAAGTACCGGAGGGCGCCAATTCGATCGAAAATCGCCGAAATGTCCAGTGTACTTGTTTTGCAAAATCATGAAGTTTGATATGTCGCACGATGGATTTCGAAGCCGATCTGCCAGTGACCATTTTTCCTGGAGGTAACCCAGTACTCCCGGAATATATCCGGAACCATGGCCATTGCACATTGACCTCGGTTCCTAAAACTATAGGAATTTTGTGATCGATTCCAGAAGAATCTTGAAAATCCGTTAGAAATTGACTGAGCTGCGTGTTTTGAATTTTGAGTTTTGTCGTAAAATGGGGTTGGGGACGTACGTGTTCATACAGTCGGACTCGACCATCAGAAGACTCGATTATCCAGGGTACGATTTTCCGGAACGAAATTAATTTTGTTTTTGCATTTTAATTTCAATACAAAAATGTACAATATGATTATTCCAACAATATGGGCATCTAGATGGAGGTAGGAGTTTGATATGACCTGTGCGCCGCCGCGCACCGCCGCCGCCGACCTAATTGACGTACGCCGACGCCAGTCAAGGTGTCGGCGGCGCGCCATACGCCGTTGGCTCCGCCGCCGTATTTCGTATTTCACGCCGATGTTTGGCCAAAACAAAAATCACATAGTGCGTTCGCATCTGCCGAACCAAGGCAACCTATCAAACATTAATTAAATAGCTATTTTACCTTGAGCAGATTTGTTTACTTTTATCCCTGTCACTTCAATCCGGTTTGGCGTGTTAAATAGAGTCATCCAAAACTTCTTGGCTATAGATCTACAAATCAATGAGCGATGAACTTCTAATCTCATATGTAACTTCATGGGGAATAACCTCATTCTGGTCGCATTGGGTGGTTCATCATCTTAGAAATGTTTAGATGGCACATATCTTAATAGGTCTAGTCACACAAACGGCTACAAATCAACACATAATAAATGTTGGGTTTGGATTCCCAGTCTCGTAGGATTTTTTAGCTTCCTGGGCATGGAGTATTATTGTGTTAGCCTCATGATATGCGAATGCAAAATTGATCTTTGGCTTCTGCAGCTGGAGCACGATGGGGCACGTGACCCCCAAATTAAACATTTCCTTCATTCTTTTTGTAATTGCTAGAATTGTTCTGAAAAAATATGTTCCGATTATTTTGATAAACAATTCCCAAAGAAGTTTCTTGGTTTTAATCTTTTATTTTGTTTATTTTGAAGGCTCAATTGCCAATTGGTGTTACGGGCCGGATTTTTTGTACAATTTATTTTACATTTTCTGCTAATCTTCTTATAACTAGAGTTAGTTTGGGTAGACGTACGCGGCTGACTCGAGGTTAGGGATACATATATTATTTCTTGGTTTTCTTGAAATAATTTCCAGGAAGTCCTATTGGAAGTTCAGAAGGAATATCTGAAGAAATTCTTAGAACCTTGAGGAATTTCTGGATTTATCTCCGTTGTAATTTCTGGAGGATTAACTTAAGGAATCTCTGGAGAAAATTCTGAAGGAATTCTTTAGGAATGTCCAAAGAATTTTTAAGGAATTAAAGAATGTTTAAGAATTAAGCCCACGGGAAAGAAAGAATATCCTTTCAGCAATGTATTCAAACAGACTTAAATAGATTCGCAATCCTTTTGAGCTTTCGAACGACGGCTTCTTTGAGGGTCAGTCGAATCCTACAACTGTGGAGAAGTGTACCCATCTATAAGTAGAAATTATTAAAAGTATTCCAAAAAAATTTCTGAAGGAATTCTGATGAATGGTCAGAATGAATCTTATAAGAATTTTGAAGGGCTTTCCAGAAGAATTTCTTAAGGTCCTAGAAGTTCCAGAAGCAATTCGTGAGGAGAATTTCAAAGAAAGCCTGGTTTCATTTGTGGAGATTTTTTAAAGGACTTCCTGAAGAAATTCTCGATCAGTTCCTGACGAAGTTTTTGAAGGTATTTTAGAATGAGTTTCTTGATGACTTACCGAATTAATTCCTGAATGCATGTAGTCTTAATTTTAGAGCCAAAACTGAGTTTGTTTTACTACTTTCGGACTTTCGAAGAAATTCCTGGAAATATAGGAATTATTTATTATAGAGTTGATGTGGACTTCGACTGTTGTGCTGAATTTTGTTTGACTATTATCGGCTCATCCAGTCATATAAGCAGCTTAAATGTTGTGCGTCTATTTTCCGACGTTTCGGTGTATATTTCACCTTCTTCGGGACTTGGATCCTACTTTTTGTTGTATATATGTGTCCTATATGACATAACGTTGTCAATTAAACAGATAGATACGACATCACTAGTGCGCAGGCGATAAATTCAGAAGCTTTTATCGAAGGGTGTCTAG
>NC_085141.1:357587517-357653722 GCF_024139115.2 Armigeres subalbatus
GAGATCCACTGATTGTCAAAGGCCCTGCACTTAGAACATTGCGAGTCCAGCGGACAAACGCGAATGAGGCGTGCGAAAGGAGCGCACGTCTTCGGTAAGTTTATGGATTACTTGTTGGCTACGGAGCAACTTCTCACAGATTCATTTTATGCAGAGATGTCCCACAAACATGCGACGAGATTGCTGGACGAGACGATAGCAAAGAATGGTTTCCGGGCGGTGCAATAAGCAAACTCAATCCTCAAAGCAAACAACGTGGGAGCTAACGACGCCCAGACGGTAAAACCCTGGCATCAAAATGGGTATTCCGGCTAAAAGAGGATGAAACGGCAGGCCCATCCGATACAAGGCAAGGTTAGCGCAAAAGGTTATCTCCAGAAACCAGGACGATTTTGAAGAAACTTACGCACCAGTGGCAAGGCTGGCCAACCGTGTAGTGTTAGCTAAGTTGAGTTCATCGCAAGTTCCACTTCCACCAAATAATGCAAGGACTGCTTTCCATCGTCTCAAGGAATCATCTATATGAAACCTCCGACAAGAAGCGAAGCCTGATGAAACATGTCGTTTAATCAAGTCTCACAATCACCTGATTGGAATGAACGTTTTAACGACGAACTCCTCAAAAATGGGATTTCCAGATCGAAGCACGATTGGTTGTTCATATACGAAGTTGATTCCAGACGATGAATCAATCATCATTCTGTATGGATGATCTGTTGGTTGCAGGACGAAATCTTTCATCGATTCGAAATTCGAAGCTAGATCTGGCCGGGCTTTTTGAAATGTTTGACTGTGGAGAATCTCGTCATTTTTAGGAATCAAAGTAGATTACAACTATGAATACGGGAGTGATGAAGCTTCACAAGGTGCAAGCACAGACAAACAGACGTAACACTGAGGAAATTCCTATCGACCATGAGCTTAACGGTCGTTTTAGTTCCAACTGCTTGCGAGTTTCACGTCCAGGGGCGCGTCGTATACCCGTGTATTTGACATCTCAACTAGCGTTTTCTTGTTGACAGTGTTGTACTAAACTTTGTTTCGTACAACATGCACGTTAGGTGGTGCTAAATATCTGGCGATGGATTTTGAAACAAATTGCTCTAGGTTGTTACGTCTGGTTTGTCTGTGGTAAGTATCGACCGATTGATGAAACGTTTTGGGATGAGGACTGCAATCTTCGGTCAGAGTTCCGATGGAAAAGGGATTGTCACTGGACTGACGGGACAACACATCGATGAACCATATCGAAATATTGATCGTTGATGACGTATCTCATGCTGTGCGTGCGACCAGATATTTGTTTTCCGATTGACATTTGGGTCGTTTCCAGCGAAGTCCTAAATCAACATTGGCAGCACCAGCGAGTAGTTCGGTATACAGGAACAAGAGACATAAAACTATTATTCCAACGTGGGACGAATGGATTCATCATTGATTGATATAGGTAGATGCGGATTGGGCTTCGACACAAACGATCGAAAATCGGTGAGCGGTTACTCGTTCAAGGTGTTTGTTCGGTTTCCTGGAGCAGCAAGAAATAACGTACTGCAGCAACGTCATCCAGAAGCTGGAATATGTTGCTTTAAGCATTATGGTTTACTGAAGCAATTTGGCTTCAAGGATTCATAGAGGATCTACAAGAAGCTATCAAACCAACTACCATCTATGAGGACAGAAGGTATCTGTATGGCGTAAGAACCTTAGAAATATCGTTTCAAAGAATGCCAGTTTTGGACTTTCAAAACAGAACCCATCAAAACCCAGGACCAACTAGCAGATATGTTCACCAGCATTAGATTTCTCAAGATTCAAAACTCACGAACTAGCCTTGACCGACTGATTGAAAGGGGTGCAATCAAGCAGCCAATCAGTTATACTCAACGTTATCCTAGAAACCCCTTAGTAACATAATTTGTTGATTGAAAATAAATATTCATTCGTTAATTTGCAATCGCTAACTTTAATGTCCTTTTCAAATCCTCCGAAGTTTCTTCAAACAAGAATCCACCAACTCTACAGAATTGAACCCACTATCCATGTGAATGATCCCATATGCGATATCGTTTTTGTTCCACGTTAGGAAGTTCATATAACCATTGAAATCATTAATTGAACAAGTTTTGCTGGAGGAAAAATGTTGCTCGACGTTATGAAATGTTACTGATTTGTTGAGTTTCACGGTTTCAACACAACAAAGAAGAAGAATATTATGTAAATAAACAATTGTCAGAGCTGGCTTCTCTCTCTCAGTCTAAAATGTTTCCAAAATCGCATAAACGTTCCGAAATGACTTGAAAGTATCATAAAACTAATTTAGGTTGAAGATGATTCAAAGAAATGACTGAGGTTTCGCGACAATCGTTTTTTCTTCATTTTCATCAGTCGCACCAGACCGTGAGTGGTGCGATGGCGCACGGCTATGGCATAGATGCGCACTACCGCGATGCAGTTGCGACATTCGGAAATAAGGAGAAATGCGATTGTCGCGGTGCCTGTCTGGTTTCAACTGATCGCAATAGCGGCACGTAAAATACTCGCTTTAAAGTTATATATTTTCTCGATTTCAATAATCAACATTCATACCGAAAAATCAACCAAATACTATTTTCCGTGCATCAAGTGATTTGACGTTTGCGGAACAACATTCCGACGGTCGACCGTCGGACCATTGTCGAATTTTTCATTTATCTTCTCGCACAAATCAGCTGATTTTAAACGTCTCGTGAAAAGGCCTATACACGGAAAAATAAGGAGGTTAAAACGAAGAGGTTGCTCACAGCAGTGCGCCGTTAATATGCAATATTTAAACAGAATCTTGGTGATTGCTAAATCACCATCTCCCAACCGTCAATTTGACAACACAAAGAGTTGAATGAAGACAAAATTTTCAAAATTATTGCCGAAGATTTCAATGAGGATTTGACGAATCTGATAGCCTCCCACGCAAACCAACACCATCAATAGGTAGATGAAGGATTCCGCTACCTGTTGATGGTGTTATTTTGCGGAGAGCTATCAGATTCGTCAAATCGTCGTTTCAACCTTTGTTTACAAAAGCAGATGTCGTTTTGAAAAATTTTGTTCGAAAATTTAATTTTCATCCTCGGTGCACGACTGTGCTGCCCTGGCTGCCCCGCGTTATGCGTATTTATAATTATTTTGAATGCCACAACTTTTGTGAAACTTGAATTCTTAAAAGTATTAAAAACTGAATGTATGACCGATGAAATATCTTTGTGTAAGTACCTATCATCAGACCAATAAACTGTATATAACAAATGTAAACTTGCAAAAAATCAAACGCCTCTTGAAGATGTTTATATTTCCTTCGCGCTGAAGTGAGACGTACGACGTACTGAATCGACAACGAACCCAAGCGGAGTTTCATCGAGAAACCCCTCAAGCTTCAGGACAACCAGCTGGTAGAATTCAACGGTCAGCACGCTACAACGTTCGGGTTGTAGGTAACTTTCTTGAATCGTTGCCGCTCTGTTGCGAAACCTGGACCAGTTTCAGCCAGCTACTCCGAAAAATAATAGAGTTTTACTGAAAATGGCCGAGCACACACCCGCCCCTACACCTTCCTGTTATTTATGGATTTGTTTGTTCCTGTTGTTCAAAAACACTGTTTATTTTGTACGTACTCTGGGCATTTATCCTGACCTCGACGCTGGATGGTTTGGGATTGATATTTTCCGGATAAGTACTTTGCCCCTGTTCATTCCGGGATCCAGGTGCTGTGGGGTGACGTTTTGCCTCTTGTCTACCCATCTCTGTCCCTTGCCATGGCACGATGTGGATTCGGTCATAACAGGCATCGCTACAGGCATCGTCCGCCGCTATACCATATCCGGATCGGCAGCGATGCAAACTTGAAAATCGACGGTGTTTACCGGGACAGCTGGGCCGTGAAGCCACTGCTCAAAGCATTCGATCCGGGTGATTGACGGCTAAGCGACTTACGGAGTAGCGTTAGATCTCGAACCACTGCGACTGCCCGGAGGAGGAGTGCTGCTTACTGCGGAAGGATCCGGCCATTTGGCTCGGCTGCGCTAAGCAGATGGCGGCCTGGCAGGCCGATTTGAATCTAGGGAGGTAAGCCGGTGCTGTAACGAAAGCGAAGACGACAGAACGATCAAAGGATATTGATACAATTTTAGGGAAACAAACCCCGATTTTTTGTAAATGTTTCAATCTAATTCAAATAAAATATTCAGCAACCGGTACCAATCTAATTCAAAGCTTAATTTTATCGGTATACGAATACGCCGAAACGAACAACCAATTATTAGGATACCTTATTGAAAGATCTGCTTAACTATCTAAATTAATATCGCTACGTCAACACGAAATACCTTAGGGCGCCTCGGCTTTTGTTCCTGTTTCTGATTCTAACGTTATGTCTGGAAGTTGCTACCGATCTTCTTGCGCTTGATGCCCTTTCAACGGCCTCTTCGCCGTTTGGCCGTCATTTTAGATAATCCCTTGCTGTCTCGGATGATTCTTCTTCCACTTCGAAGCCTGCTACGATTTTGTTTTACTCTTATCAGCGGGCACGACCGACTTGCTCTTTGGCACCTCTTTGGGGAACAACCTGGATCTCCTCATCGTACTCATCCTCCGAATAGAAATCTTGAAATTCCGGACGAATCGTCATCCCTCATTTTCCTGTGACTCTGACCTTTTGACCTCTTCTTCTTTTGCCTCTTGCTTCTTTCTTCCTCCTTCAGCTTTTTCTAACAGTTCCAGATCGATCTTGTCAATCTCGCGGACATCCTCGCCTGGAATCTGTAATCACTTTAATCTTTGCGGAAGTCCCAATCTGAAACAGCCTTACCCTTCTTGATCGAATCAGGTACGTTGGAGTGGGCCGTCACCCTGAAAACGAACCTTTGGTCGTCCTCCGTGATAGTTTTTCTGCATCCAGTCTGATCCAGCACAGATTTAGGAATTTCGTCCTCTGGAGGCAATATGAACGGCAATCGACCGCGCTGCCAGTCGTTCAAACCATTTTCGCCACTGTCTGCACATCGGTTCACCTTTTCAACAACTTTCCAGATTTTTGGCTATCTGTTCGAGAAATCGATGTGCGAACCCATTCGAGAGTCCAAGTTTTTGTGGAGATACCCTTCCGAATTGGGTTTCTAGCACTTCCTCATAATCTTCCGGGCTGTTCACCAGCCCATTCGGACGACACCTTTTCAGAACTTCCGGAAATGGTTTCAAATGTTTGGATAAACCACGCCAGGACAATCGATCAGGAAAAATTTCTTCATCAGCGGATACCAAACTTTTGTTTCCCCGGCGATTATGCCACTTTGCACACTTTTCTTACTCCTAAGGGCGTTAATAACGGACGACTTTTCCCACGTTTGGATATCCATAAGCCAACACTAATCTGCTTCTTGTCGACGTGTAACTTCCTGACCTGCCGCAGTGAGACAATCAATGCTCCTTACCGGTGTTGATGCGTCAATGAAGTGCTTTTGAAGGCGATGGTCGGATACCTTTTTACTCAGCGGAAAGCCACCCAACGCCAGCGTCACCCAAATCAAACCAACCACGGTTTCAGCCGAAGAAAGATGTTTGTGAGGCTTCTCCTTCTTCAAAAATCCTCAATATACTTGACCGCGTTCCCATCGGGTCACGGGCATCCAATACCCGCAGTAACACGTCCGGCCGAATCAATCACTTTGTGTAGTCTGTTCCAAATCCGCTTACTCTGCCCGGCAGCAAAGATCCACTCCTGCACTTGATCCTTCACCTTCATCTTCCTGTTCCAAATCACGATCCTTGCCTCGTTTGCTACCGATCCGCCACCTCCGCATTTTTGGTTAAGTCCTCCAAATCGCGCACCTTCAGCGATGGCCTCTTCCTCTGCGCGTCTTAGCCGAACGTCGTATCGAAGCTCTGTGTCCAGCAAATTTAATTTCTGATACTGTGCCGTCTCTGTTCAGCAGCGATCGGCAGATTTGTCGGCTTCATCACCACCTTTGTAAGGATCCTTTATCGCCCATCTCCTCCTGGAACTTCTGCAGCGAACTTCTGAAATCACCTGCGAGTTGGCGTTCATTTAAGGAAGAAACAATCTGAGCCACCGTTCCGCTGGCAACCCATCCTCAACGGTGCTTATGTCAAAATCTTTTACTCCTCCGGTCCCGCTTGGCTCTGAAATTTCGGTACATCTGCAGTTGTTGATGGTGGATTTGGTTCGGTTTGCCACCCTTCGCTTTTCCTTCGGTCGAGCGTTCCGGATTCATCGAGGCTTTGATTTGTTCGTGGACAGCTTCCGGGAGGCCCCCACGGAGCTGACTGGCATCGTGGCTGGCAGCGGTTTGGCACTTCTGCATATAAACAATGAATTTGAAGTTAGCTAAATTCGAATTGAGGATTATTCAAATATTATTTCAATGTAAAGCAATGAGTAAGTAATGTTTCAAAATAATGCGAAGAAGTTCACTCTTTAAAACGTGGTGGTGTTTTTTTGGTGTTTTGATTTGTGGAATGAAAGAAACGTCAAAAAGGAAAACATCCAAGAACTCACCCTGTGACTAAAATTCAATACCAACACGTCATTGGTTGAATGCAAATTTGGGTCAGCATAACTCAAAATAATAATGCTGTCCACACGCTAACCTGAAACAATCCAGATTCCAGTGGGCGGGTCGATTGTACTCGGATTTTTTCGATATTAGCAGTTGTCAAAATATAGGTAAAGTGCCCAATAGTGGACCCTCAACCAATAGTGGACCCTCCAGCCATTTTTTTTCATTATTACAGCACAATAGAAACATTTTACAGGAAATTCTTCGGGAGAACCTACCTTACAGTCCTAAGGATTTGATTATACGTTGAAAATGCTATAGAAAGTAAAATTAGATGATTTTTACAATTCTATAAAATAAACACGAGGGTGTCCATTATAGAATATTTTGGGGGTCCATAATAGGAAGAAGAACGTCCGAAACGAAACATGAAATCAAATGAAGTAATGACTATAGGGAAGTAATTTCCTATTATGACTTTAGGGGTTCACTATAGCGAATCAGTCCGACTTTTAAAATGTTAATTTCTAAAGTATCATCGTCGAGCATTTGAGTGTTTTATGTATGTATCGTAGTGAGATGAGTCGATATTAGATATCACTCAAATTAATATTTGAAAAATTCCACTTTTTATGCCAGGAAGAGCAAAATTGCCATTAGGGGTCCTATTGGGCATTTTACCTAGGTATAGCAACGAAATGTCTGATATAGCAAATATGGCGTTTGACTGGAGTAATGTTGGTGATTTCGCTGAATGCAGCAGAAAACAGGTAAGAATGGTTAATTGACAGATCCTACAGTACAGCATAGGGATAATTTTAAATGCTTATTATAAATTCTAGACAAATTAGATTAAAAATCTGATTAGTACGATACGGAAAGTTCTGAATTACATATTCGGAAGCTTATTCAATTTTTCGAATATTTTCCAAAATGTATCGATCATACAGTTCGGAACTTTTTCCGTATCATACTTCAATCAGATTTTACTACATTTTGTCTAGAATTTATAATTTGCACAAAATTATCTCCCTATCTCTCGGGCATACAGTAGACGTTCGATAACCTCCTGCAAGTCATTTAATTGCAATGCTTTAACCGTAACGATAGTTGCAACAGTTGTTATCGGACCGCCAAACTTCAACCAATGTCAGACTCAATGACAGCTGCATTATGCTGCACATTTAGATGCACTTTATTGCATCTACGTCGATTGACAACCGTTTGACGTCTAGAATGCGTTGCAGTTATCGGGACCCAGCATTCATTAACTGAAAGTAAACATTTTAAGTTATCGAATACATTGTGATGATTTCAGGGGTGACGGCGTGATTTGTAAAATAAAGATTCAAACGTCGATTTGTCTCAATCTGATACACCCCACGCGAACCATCATCGGCGAGACAGGTAGGGAGTCTTCGGCTACCTGGTGGTGTTATTGGCGTGGAGTGCCACTAGATTTGACAATCGACGTTTGAATCTTTGTTTACAAAATCACATACGTCCTTTGAGTAAGTATGAGCTGCGTTGTACTGTAGATCTGTCAAAGTTAACACTGTCGTGTGTCTTCTTTATTTTTACTTGATTCGTCTATTGTTTTATTTATTGTCGATTCTCTAGATGATACACTGCGCGGCGTTTGTACGTTCCTAAATGGGACTTGCACAAAAACTTCACGGCGAATCACTACGAGGTATGGTTGTTAAACGATACACCGCAATCACAGATAAACAGACATAACACATTGAACGTTTACTTATCAAATTAATCGTCGTTCAAACACTAACGACATCTGTTGATTTGAAAGGTTGGGCAAATCACGAACCAGATGGTGGTGCAGTGAGCAAACGTCAAACTCGAGCAAAAACGATGCGCGCCCCACGAGTGATCAAGCTGGGTCAACTAACATTATTTGAAATGACCACTAAATCAGTAAACGATGGAAATTTGACGAGTGTTGGCGTCTGTTTGTCTGTGCCGCAATGCTATTCACCCATAAGAATCGAGTAAACGGGGTGCAGAAAGGCACGGCGGTACCTTTCCTGAAGGGTTCGCCGTGTGCAATTTTGACAAAATCTGACAATAACAGTTTTTTACAAATCAATAAAGCCCCAAACGCAATACAACGGAACGGCGACGGAAACGGAAAATTTGACAGAAAGTATCCAGCTTTCCACGCTCGGTAATGGCGGCTTGTCAGTGTGTAAAACCAACGTCACTGTACTTTTGACACTACTCAGCAAGGAGAATGAGTCAACATGACCTGAACTTTAGGCAATATGTTACTCATGAGCCTAAGAAAATGATTCACGTTAGTAAACTCGACTAAAAATTACGCTATATTGCAACATCGTGTTAGGCGTTTGCTGATTTCAACGTCTGCGTTAGGGTAACATTATGTAACCTTACCCTAACGTGAGTGATTTCAGTGAGTCGACTAAAATAGGTATGTAGTAGCATACATAATTTGTGGTCACTAATACAAAAGCAATTCTCTCAATGACAGTTCGAGGTAAACAACTGTTAGAAATTGATCCATTTCAGCTCTGTCCGCAAACCGCAAAGTGAACAGCTTCAACACCACAAATAGAAAATAAATTATATAAATGGTTTGAACAGACATCCTACTACAAATCTACAAATTTGAATAAGAATTTAATTATAATTGCAAGGTAAGAGAATTCTATCAGTTGTATACCTTCCATTATAATAAACTTTTCGTCTTCCAGAGTAGAAAACTTGACGGTCTTTTTCAACGATCAGTGGTCAACATGCTGAAGAACCACGCCAAGAGTGAATTCCGTCAGATTCTATTGTTGACACAACTTAGCTGTCGATGTCAGCGATAACAAGCCTGCTAACCCATAGGAGGAATAGCCAAAGAAATCGTCGTATGTTCATCAGAGGGAAGGTAACCATGTCATCGAGTCGACGAACAATAATATCATGAATTAACTGAAGCTTATCCGAACCCCAACACAGCCTTCACTTATTCCACGCAAATATCAAACCACTTCGACTATAGCTCTACGACATCTAGCAAAAAAAGAATCACACTCTTCATGACGATGCCTCGCCACGACTGCAACTTGCCAGACGTCCTTGCTCTATCGGTGTCTAGCTTATACATCTCCCCTGAGCAGAATCCCGTTGAGAGAAGGTTTACCTGAGCTGACCAATCTCTTCCTCATCTGAGCGAATTTCCCAAGCACTTCTTGTCCCGTCTGGAAGGAAATGACCAGAATGCGCATGGGACCACCCGATACGACGTAATACTTTCTTCCAGTTGCTGTTTACGTTGCATCCCATTTGATTTTAACTCGAGCGAGTGTCGCAGAGTGGCAGAATAAGTAAGATGTAAAGCGAAATTGCCATCACTTCGACAGGTTAACCTTTTCGTTGATCAGAACTATTCGATCAGAAAGATGCATCGATCATCGATATTTTTACAATTGCTGGCTCCCGGCGATAAAACTGGTTACTGCTCATACAAAATGTATCCTACATATACCGCAGAATAATGTCCAACAAAAAAGGAAGCATCTGAAATGAGAAAATATATTTCTGCACTATGTTTGAAACTCATAACGATAGACAAAGGTATTAAGTAAAAAATAGATTCCAAATACCTCGTGGAGGATCTCAGTAATGCACTGATAGTTACAGTGAGTATCTCAAAACAATACTTTCATATTATGTTTTACAACTGTACGGACAGTATGATCCATCTGCCCCTGTTATGGAATAAAGTTACGATAGTTTAAAAGTCGATTTACGCAAATTTATTGTTTTGTCATTAATTATTCCTGTGGCCCACGTAAAATAACACGGTGCCCGGTGCCAGTCTAGGCAATTTTGGATTGAAATTGTCTCGACTTCCTGGGCATAAAAGATCAATCGTGTTAGCCTCATGATATACAATGCAAAATGGTATCCTGGCTTAGAAACCTCGCAGTTAATAACGTGGAAGTGCTTAATGAACACTAAGCGCGAGGCGGCGCTGCCCAGTGGGGATGTAATGCCAATAAGAAGAAGAAGAAATTCCATGCGCGGCGACCGCTTTTTTTCAATGCATACCTGCATCTTTCATGCCGCGTGCACGTAGAGTTGAACAGACGCTACGTTTGGCTACGAGCCTAAGGTAACTGTTTTTCAACAGCGACCGAATCAATTTGGTACTCTTCACAGTTTCAACTGCAGCATTACGTTTGGTCTATGGCCAGCTGAGCTGAACTTTCCACAAAACTGCGTACTGCGGCGTATACGCTGATTAAATAATGAAACGAAATTATTAAATTACCTGTTCGCAACCAGGTTCGCAACACTTTAGATCTTCAACTTTCGCTATTCGTATTTTATACTGTGGTGAATCTTCCTCCGTCCGGTATCGATACCATACATTTGTGGCCGAACGAAAAGTACGTTCCGCTGAACATTTTCGATTGTTATTCCTGATTTCGTTGTTCATTTTCCTGGGGGCGCTCCTCACTTCCAATTACATTTTTTCTCACTGGAGGCACTGAAGCTCTAACTCCTCAGAACATTCTTTTTGCTCCTCGAGTAATATTCTTTTCTAAGAAAATTTCTTTCTTCCTGTTGCTTAGCGCTGATTTTCGGCCGGTTATCGTTTGATATATTCGCCAAAAAATCAATGCACTTTTCACGTTCCGGCCGGAACGCACATCCAATTCGACACTTTTCAGCCGGGTACTGTAACCGGATCAAAGAAAAATCGAACGGTTAAATTCTGCACATCTTCCGCCGTATCCATCAAACAATTAAGCAATAACAGCCGCCACAAAATAATCCGGAGCACGAACGACTTTTTTCACGCGCTTTCATCCAATTCTCTTTGCAACTGAAGTCAAGTCGTTTGCGTCTTGCGCCCGCAGCCAACGCTTCGAACGTTTATTTTTTTATTGTCACCACCAGGGACTAACGAATCCCTAACGCCTAACATTTTCCGTCCTGGGTAGCTGGAGGAAACTCACTGGCGAAAAGGCCTTTTTCCTTCCTCACCCAGGAACGCCAGTGAGCTTTCCTCCAGCTAGTGTCAAATAGCAGTGACCGATTGATTTACACAGCAGCAAGCCGCCATTACCGAGCGTGGAAAGCTGGATATGGGCTAACTGTCAAATTTTCCGTTTCCGTTGCCATTCTGTTGTATTCCGTTTGGGGCTTAACTTCAGGAGTGAGAAGAGCTGGGTACCGATTGCCCAAATTTTTTTCTCTTCCACTGTTACTCAGATTTGAGTCAAGGTACCCTTACCTTGACCCTTACCCATATTAGACCAGGTCGGTGGCACGACGGCATGTTTTTGTAGCCAAATATCTTAGTTTAAAATTCATGATAGTATGCTTTGTTTACAAACTTCACAGTTGGAATCATTAGGATACATAACTGTCAGTTGGCTGCAAAACAATTCTATTGTGTGAGATAGGGATGCCACCGCTGTATTAGACTAACCACGGGTTTGCCGAATCTGGGTCACTTTGACATAATTGCGTCCTAAAGCCCTGTACTCCTTCTTATGGTTGCAACGATAGTGCATCGGTCAAGAATACTAAACCGGTGTTATAAAATTTGCAAAGTCAAATCGGTAAAAATAATATTTTTGTGTTAATTACATTTGAGGCAACTTTGGCCTGTGCAACATTTCAGAAACGAATCAACCATCATCTCAAACAAGTCATTAATCTATTGAACTATAGGATAGTGAATCTATAGATGAGCGAAAGTATGGCTGAGTCGATTTTTTGCCCGTGCACGCGCATATGACGTCACAGCCCTTAACGTTTCCATTGAAATCGTGACGTCATGCTCGTTTGGAGACACGTTTGACAGTTCGTTTGGAGACAAAGGATTTATCTTGCTCATCTATATATCTTACCATCATATATTGAACTGTCAAAGGTTGAGTCAAGTGCCCTGCGGTGTTTTGTTAGTGCGATTGAATCATATTATTCGTAAGTCAAACAAGACTGAAAATGTCGAGGAAGCATTTTCATCTATTTTAAATTTAAATTAAACAATGTTCTTTCGATTTTGAGTCAAAAGAAAAACTGATGCGTTCAGGATGATTAATTTCTGTCGTTCTCGAAAGAAAATCGAATATCAATTTCATTTTAGGACTGAATTCCAGATGAACACACCAGGTTAACGCAGTGAGCAACTGAATAAGGCATCCACAAGACAGCTGCGAACAGCTAGATTTCTTACATTGATTATCTGATCAGATTTCCGACCGACTGACAGAATCATGCTAAAGGAAATTTAAGCGCGGATTTACACCAGAAGCGAGTTCTGTCCAACTGCATACACATCTTTGTTTTGATTCTGATGTCGTCCCATCGCTGAACGTCCCCAACATAGCCTAATTCGCATACCCACCAGAATCTGGGTAAATAAAACAGAAGTACCTAAAATGACGTGTGCATGACCGCGGATGACAGGCGTTCCACCCTCCTGCGAAACTCAGTCTGCTTCCTTTTTTGGTTTGCAAAATTAGAAGTGTTCTTTTTCTTCATTGGTCCCGAATTAAGAGAACAAATATTTAGGGACTATAGATGCCCTGTTTGCCCACATGTGTTTCAAATCAGATTTTTGCAAGCTACTGAAAAGTCTGCGGATAGCGGATCACGTACTATCTTATCGATACATTAGCCTGATTTTCTGCAATTAACCGGCCAATAATCAAAAATTTTCAAGAGTACGTTTTTCGCTTTAGCCAGCTCATGGAAGCTGATTGCAAAAAATACCCTTAAAGGAAATTCTTGTTACTGGGCGAACCCTCCTAATTACTCAAACCAACCAATCACCAAACCAATCCAAACCAATCCAACCAATCCAACCAACCAATCCAACTCCAAATCCAATCCAAACCAATCTAAACCAATCCAATCCAAACCAATCCAACTAAAAACCAATCCAAACCAATCCAAAACCCAAACCAATCCAACCAATCCAAACCAATCCAAACCCAACCAAACCAATCCAAACCAACCAAACCAACCAAACCAATCCAAACCAATCCAAACCAACCAAACCAATCCAAACCAACCAAACCAATCCAAACCAACCAAACCAATCCAAACCAATCCAAACCAATCCAAACCAATCCAACCAACCAAACCAATCCAAACCAACCAAACCAATCCAACCAACCAATCCAAACCAATCCAACCAACCAAACCAACCAAACCAACCAACCAACCCAAACCAACCAAACCAACCAAACCAATCCACACCAATCCAAACCAACCAAACAACCAAACCAACCAATCCAACCAACCAACCAACCAACCAACCAACCAAACCAACCAAACCAATCCAAACCAACCAAACCAATCCAACCAACAAACCAATCCAAACCAATCCAAACCAATCCAACCAATCCAAACCAACCAACCAACCAAACCAATCACACCAATCCAACCAATCAATCCAATCCAAACCAATCCAAACCAATCCAAATCCAACCAACCAATCCAACCAATCCAACCAACAACCAATCCAAATCCAACCAAACCAATCCCAAACCAATCCAAACCAATCCAAACCAACCAAACCAATCCAAACCAACCAACAACCAAACCAACTCAACCAACCACCAATCCAACCAAACCAATCCCAAACCAATCCAAACCAATCCAAACCAACCAAACAACCAATCCAAACCAACCAAACACAACCAAACCAACCATCCAACCAAACCAACCAAACCAACCAAACCAACCAACCAACCTAAACCAACAACCAATCCAAACCAACCAAACCAATCCAACCAATCCAAACCAATCCAACAACCAATCCAAACCAACCAAACCAACCAACCAATCCAAACCAACCAAACCAATCCAAACCAATCCAAACCAATCCAAACCAATCCAAACCAACCAAACCAATCCAAACCAATCCAACCAATCCAAACCAATCCAACCAATCCAACCAATCCAAACCAATCCAACCAACCAAACCAACCAAATCCAACCAACCAACCAAACCAATCCAAATCCAATCCAAACCAATCCAAACCAATCCAAACCAACCAACCAAATCCAATCCAAATCCAACATCCAACCCCAAACCAATCCAAACCAACCAACCAACCAAACCAACCAAACCAATCCAAACCAATCCAAACCAACCAAACCAATCCAAACCAACCAAACCAAACCAAACCAATCCAAACCAATCCAAACCAACCAACCAACCAAACCAACCAAACCAATCCAAACCAACCAAACCAATCCAAACCAACCAAACCAACCAAACCAATCCAAACCAACCAAACCAACCAAACCAACCAAACCAACCAAACCAATCCAAACCAACCAAACCAACCAAACCAACCAAACCAATCCAACCAATCCAAACCAACCAAACCAACCAACCAACCAAACCAACCAAACCAATCCAAACCAATCCAAACCAATCCAAACCAACCAAACCAACCAAACCAAAACCAAACCAAACCAACCAAACCAATCCAACCAATCCAACCAACCAAACCAATCCAAATCCAACCAACCAACCAAACCAATCCAAACCAATCCAACCAATCCAACCAATCACCAAATCCAATCCCAAACCAATCCAAACCAATCCAAACCAACCAAACCAACCAAACCAATCCAAACCAATCCAAATCCAACCAAACCAACCAAACCAATCCAAACCAACCAAACCAACCAAACCAACCAATCCAAACCAAACCCCAAACCAAACCAACCAAACCAAACCAACCAAACCAAACCAACCAAACCAACCAACCCAACCAACCAAACCAACCAACAACCAAACCAATCCAAACCAATCAACCAAACCAATCCAACAACCAATCCAAACCAACCACAACCAACCAAAACCAACCAAACCAACCAAACCAAAACCAAACCAACCAAACCAACCAACCAACCAACCAATCCAAACCAACAAACCAAACCAATCCAACCAATCCAAACCAATCCAAACCAATCCAACCAATCCAACCAATCCAAACCAATCCAAACCAATCCAAACCAACCAAACCAACCCAACCAATCCAACCAATCCAACCAACCAACCAACCAAACCAATCCAACCAACCAAACCAATCCAACCAACCAACCAACCAAACCAACCAAACCAATCCAACAAACCAATCCAAACCAATCCAATCCAACCAACCAAAACAACCAAACCAACCAATCCAATCCAAACCAATCCAAACCAAACCAAACCAATCCAACCAACCAATCCAAACCAATCCAACCAAACCAACCAACTCCAAACCAACAACCCCAATCCAAACCAATCCAAACCAACCAAACCAACCAAACCAACCAAACCAACCAAACCAACCAAACCAACCAAACCAATCCAAACCAACCAAACCAATCCAAACCAACCAAACCAACCAAACCAATCCAAACCAACCAAACCAATCCAAACCAACCAAACCAACCAAACCAACCAAACCAACCAAACCAACCAAACCAACCAACCAACCAAACCAATCCAAACCAACCAACCAATCCAACCAACCAAACCAAACCAAACCAACCAACCAACCAAACCAACCAAACCAACCAAAACCAAACCAACCAAACCAACCAACCAACCAACCAACCAACCAATCCAACCAATCCAAATCCAACCAAACCAATCCAAATCAACCAAACCAACCAAACCAACCAAACCAACCAAACCAACCAAACCAACCAAACCAACCAAACCAATCCAAACCAATCCCAAACCAATCCAAACCAATCCAAACCAAACCAAACCAATCCAAACCAATCCAACCAATCCAACCAAAAACCAACCAACCAACCAAACCAACCAAACCAATCCAAACCAACCAAACCAATCCAAACCAACCAATCCAATCCAAACCAACCAAACACAACCAAACCAACCAATCCAATCCAAACCAATCCAAACCAAACCAATCCAATCCAACCAAACCAACCAAACCAAACCAACCAACCAAACCAACAACCAACCAAACCAATCCAAACCAATCCAACCAATCCAAACAACCAAACCAATCCAACCAATCCAACCAATCCAAACCAATCCAAACCAATCCAAACCAACCAAACCAACCAAATCCAACCAAACCAATCCAAACCAATCCAAACCAATCCAAACCAATCCAAACCAATCCAAACCAACCAAACCAACCCCAAACCAACCAAACCAATCCAAATCCAATCCACACCAATCCAAACCAATCCAAACCAATCAACCAACCAATCCAAACCAACCAAACCAACCAAACCAACCAAACCAATCCAAACCAACCAAACCAACCAAACCAACCAAACCAATCCCAAACCAACCAAACCAATCCAAACCAACCAAACCAATCCAAACCAATCCAAACCAACCAAACCAACCAAACCAACCAAACCAACCAAACCAATCCAAACCCAACCAACCAATCCAAACCAAACCAATCCAACCAACCAAACCAATCCAAACCAATCCAAACCAACCCAAACCAATCCAAACCAACCATCCAAACCAACCCCAAACCAACCAAACCAACCAAACCACCAATCCAAACCAACCAAACCAACCAAACCAATCCAAACCAATCCAACCAATCCAACCAATCCAAACCAACCAAATCCAACCAAACCAACCAAACCAATCCAACCAATCCAACCAATCCAACCAACCAAACCAACAAAAACCAACCAAACCAACCAACCAATCCAAACCAATCCAAACCCAATCCAATCCAAACCAAACAATCCAAACCAACCAAATCCAAACCAACCAAATCCAAAATCCAATCCAACCAATCCAATCCAACCAACCCCAAACCAATCCAACCAACCAAAACCAATCCAAACCAACTAAACCCCAAACCAACCAAACCAATCCAAACCAACCAACCAAACCAACCAAACCAACCAAACCAACCAAACCAACCAAACCAAACCAAACCAACCAAACCAATAACCAAACCAATCCAAACCAACCAAACCAATCCAACCAAACCAAACCAAACCAAACCAAACCAATCCAAACCAACCAAACCAACCAAACCAACCCAACCAATCCAAACCAATCCAAACCAATCCAAACCAATCCAAACCAATCCAAACCAACCAAACCAATCCAACCAACCAAACCAATCCAAACCAATCCAAACCAACCCAAACCAATCCAAACCAATCCAAACCAAATCCAAACCAATCCAAACCAATCCAAACCAAACCAACCAAACCAAAACCAAACCAAATCCAAACCAACAATCCAAACCAACCAACCAACAAACCAACCAAACCAACCAAATCCAATCCAAACCAATCCAAACCAAAACCAACCAAACCAACAAACCAACCAAACCAACCAAACCAATCCAAACCAACCAAACCAATCCAAACCAACCAAACCAACCAATCCAACCAAACCAACCAAACCAATCCAAACCCAAACCAACCAAACCAAAACCAATCCAAACCAACCAACCAATCCAACACCAAACCAATCCAAACCAACCAAACGCAATCCCAAACCAACCAATCCAAACCAACCAAACCAATCCAACCCAAACCAACCAAACCAACCAAATCCAACCAACCAACCAAACCAAACCAACCAATCCAAACCAATCCAAACCAATCCAAACCAATCCAAACCAATCCAACCAAACAAAACCAAACAAAACCAAACCAACCAACCAACCAAACCAATCCAAACCAATCCAACCAACCAAACCAACCAAATCCAACCAAACCAATCCAAATCCAATCCAAACAACCAATCCAAACCAACCAAACCAACCAAATCCAATCCAACCAATCCAAATCCAATCCAAACCAATACCAACCAACCAAACCAATCCAAACCAACCAAATCCAATCCAAACCAACCAAACCAACCAAACCAATCCAAATCCAATCCAAACCAATCCAAACCAAAACCAATCCAAACCAAACCAATCCCAATCCAAAACCAACCAAACCAATCCAAACCAATCCAAACCAATCCAAACCAATCCAAACCAATCCAAACCAACCAAACCAATCCAAACCAACCAAACCAACCAAAACCAAACCAACCAACCAATCCCAACCAACCAACCAACCAAACCAACCAAACCAACCAACCAACCAACCAACAACCAAACCAACCAAACCAATCCAAACCAACCAAACCAACCAAACCAACCAACCAACCAAATCCAACCAAACCAAACCAACCAAACCAAAAATCCAACCAAAACCAAACCAACTAACCAAACCAATCCAAACCAACCAAACCAACCAAACCAACCAAACCAATCCAAACCAATCCAAACCAATCCAACCAATCCAAACCAACCAACCAATCCAAACCAATCCAACCAATCCAAACCAACCAAACCAATCCAAACCAAACCAACCAAACCAACCAAACCAACCTAACCAACCCCAATCCAACCAAACCAATCCAAACCAACCAAACCAACGCAACCAACAAACCAACCCAAACCAAACCAACCAATCCAAACGCAATCCAACCAATCCAAACCAATCCAAACCAATCCAAACCAATCCAAACCAACCAAACCAACCAAACCAATCCAAACCAATCCAATCCAAACCAACCAAATCCAACCAACCAAACCAACCAAACCAACCAACCCAACCAACCAACCAACCAAACCAATCCCAACCAATAACCAAACCAACAAACCAACCAACCAACCAACCAATTAACCAACCAAACCAATCCAATCCAAACCAATCCAACCAATCAACAACCAACACAACCAATCCAAATCAACCAAACCAATCCAACCAATCCAACCAATCCAAATCCAAACCCAAACCAATCCAACCAATCCAAATCCAACCAAACCAACCAAACCAACCAACCAATCCAAACCAACCAAACCAACCAAATCCAATCCAACCAACCAACCAAACCAACCAAACCAACCAAACCAACCAACAACCAACAATAAACCAACCTAAAACCAATCCAAACCAAATCAAACCAAACCAACCAAACCAACCAAACCAACCAACCAACCAACCAACCAACCAAACCAATCCAAACCAACCAAACCAACCAAACCAACCAAACCAATCCAAACCAACCAAACCAATCCAAACCAATCCAACCAACCAAATCCAATCCAACCAATCCAAACCAACCAATCCAAACCAAACCAACCAATCCAAACCAACCAATTCCAATCCAAATCCAACCAATCAAAACCAATCCAACCAATCCAAACCAACCAACCAACCAAACCAATCCAAACCAATCAATCAATCCAAACTAACCAACCAACCAATCAAACCAACCAAAACCAACAATCCATCAAATCCAATCCAAATCCAATCCAAACCAATCCAACCAACCAAACCAACCAAAACAACAACCAAACAAATCCAACCAACCAACCACAACCAATCCAATTCAAACCAACCAAATCCAATCCAACCAATCCAAACCAATCCAAACCAACCCAAACCAATCCAAACAAACCAAACCAACCAAACCAACCAAACCAAACCAAACCAATCCAAACCAACCAACCAATCCAACCCAAACCAACCAAACCAACCAAACCAACCAAACCAAACCAATAAAACCAACCAAACCAAACCAACCAACCAACCAAACCAGTCCAAACCAACCAATCCAAACCAACCAAACCAACCAAACCAACCCAACCAACCAAACCAATCCAACCAACCAAACCAATCCAAACCAATCCAAACCAATCCAAACCAATCCAAACCAACCAAACCAATCCAAACCAATCCAAACCAACCAAACCAACCAAACCAACCAAACCAATCCAAACCAACCAAACCAACCAATCCAACCAAAACCAAAACCAATCCAACCAAAACAACAACCAAAGCCAACCAACCAACCAATCCAAACAACCAACCAATCCAAACCAACCAATCCAACCACAATCCAATCAAAACCAATCCAACCAAACCAACCAACCAATCCAACCAATCCAACCAATCCAAACCAACCAAACCAAACCAACAACCAAACCAATCCAAACCAACCAAACCAACCAAACCAATCCAAACCAATCCAAACCAATCCAACCAACCAAACCAAAAACCCAACCAACCAAACCAATCCAAACCAACCCAACCAACCAACCAACCAAACCAATCCAAACCAACCAAACCAACCAAACCAACCAAACCAATCCAAACCAACCCAAACCAACCAAACCAACCACAACCAACCAACCAACCAAACCAACCAAACCAATCCAAACCAACCAAATCCAACCAAACCAACCAAACCAATCCAACCAACCAACCAATCCAAATCCAACCCAACCAACCAACCAACCAAACCAACCAACCAAACCAATCCAAACCAATCCAAATCCCATCCAACCAACCAATCCAACCAACCAACCAACCAATCAAACCAATCCAAACAATCAAACAAAAAACCAAATCAACCAACCAACCAATCAAAACAATCCAATCCAACAACAACCAAACCAATCCAACCAACCAACCAATCTAAACCAATCCAAACCAAAACCAATCCAACCAACCAAACCAATCCAACCAAACCAACCAAACCAATCCAACCAACCAAACCAATCCAAATCCAATCCAAACCAACCAAACCAACCAAACCAAATCCAAACCAACCAAACCAAACCAATCCAAACCAAAAATCCAACCAAACCAATCCAACCAAACCAATCCAATTCAAACCAATCCAAATCCAACCAAACCAATCAAACCCAAACCAATCCAATCCAACCAATCCAATCCAAACCAACCAATCCAAACCAACCAATCCAAACCAACCAAACCAACCAAACCAATCCAAACCTTAACCAATCCAAACCAATCCAAATCAAATCCAAATCCAAATCCAATCCAAACCAAACCAATCCAATCCAAATCCAATTCAACCAACCTAATCCAATCCAAATCCAAATTCAAGTCCAATCAAAATCAAATCCAAATCCAATATAAATTCAATCCAAATCCAATCCAAACCCAAATCAATTAATCAAACCTTATTTTGAAACTAAATTTTATTTTTCCCAACAGGCTTGACAATGAAGTGAAATTGTGTGCTGATCATAAATAGTCACAAATTCGGTGCAGTATTTTATTAATGAGTTTTTTGTGTACTATCTCGTTACTTGGTTAAAGTGACTGTGACTAATGCCCTGGGTAATTTTTAAGTCATGAATTTCAACGAATAGCAGCACTGTTGTTTGCTTCCGAACACAATAAGTTGTTGTGGTCATCCAACAGGTGCTCGACCTCATCTTTCACACCAGAATAGTCACATTCCTAGAAAATAAATGCTCAAATTAATTTTATTATCAACCGTGTTTGATTAGCGTCAACATCACCTTTTGCAGCTGCTCAACCACTTCCTGCAATGATTTGTTCTCCTTGATCAAATCAACGAGCTTATCCTCCAGGTGCGAAATCTGTCGGTACGTTTCATTGCTCTTCAGGCTGATCTTTATCTCCTGATTGCGCTTACGAGCCTCATCGACCACGTTCTCGGTGACACGCTTCTTGTCTTCCAACTCCTGCAACGTTCCCGACAGTTCGCTCATCTTGACCGTTGCTTCCGATCGGGGCGCCTCCAGATTGCTGTACTTCTGGATGTTGTTCAGCGCTTCGGTTTCCTCCTGGCGCAACCCGGTCACTTGATTGATGGTACGTCTTTCGAGTATTTGCAACTGCTTCAGTTGGATGCTCAGTTTTTTGTACTCTTTGATCAGGCCGGAGTGCGAGTTCAAATCGTTCTTGGACGTGAAACCGGTACTGTCCAATTTTTCAGAGCCTATGGCTTTTGTGTTGATGCCTTGCATCGTTATTTGCTCGATCGCATAAGGAGTTACGGCCACGACAACGACCGGCAGGACCGTTAGCGGAGGAGCTCATAAATTTTTCCGCATATTGGCGGAAAAGGAAAAGAACAAAGACATGCATGCATGGGGCGAGGTGTGAAGTACGTAGAACGTGTTGGATGGAATAATCAACAGAGGAGAAGTGTCATTAAAAAGTGACTCGGTTGGAGCGCTGTCATCATCTCGGGTCGTCATCCCGATGGAGATCTTAACTGGTGTTCCGCAGAAGGGTGTGTACTTACTGCGGTGCTTATCATATTGTAAATTTTAATTAGATGGTTTTAAGATCGGTTACGTGCAACGAAATATACAGCCTTTCGTCAATATATTGAAGCTCAATTGTTAAGAGCTGAAGAAATGAATTATATTGTGTACGATTACTTTAGCTGGTCATCTATAGGCATTATTTCTCTGTTAGGGTGCAACTTGAAAACATCCCCAGTAACATTTTTGTTTCATGCTGGTGTTATAAAAGCCATGTAGAGGAAATAATGGGTTTCAAGACTGTTACTTGGAATGGTAATTTAATGTTTGTCAAGTATACCCTTTGTTCCGCTACACTGGATCTTGAATAGAAATTATCTTCAAACAAGGAGTAAAGTGTCCAACATATTTTATTTTTTCCGCGATGAAAATTGATTAATTTATGAAGGTTATCTCGTTTCATGAAAGTTCTAAAAAATCTACAGTCGTTTTTTTCAAGCGCATGAGTAACTTCTTTGTTTAACTTTGTACTTCAATGAGGATAAAAAAGTGACTACCCAATTGATTTTTTAACTAACGCATATGAATATTCTCAGAAATAAATGAATTCATGGAAAAGCAACAGATATTGATATTGATATTGACTAATCACTATCTCTTACATGGAAGCAGTGCACTCTCCAGTCGAGATCTGTCCTGGCCACGTCCTTGCGAAGGCTGAGGAAGGCGGAAGGATGGTTATTTGGACACTTACTTAAGAAAAATGCAGAGAACTTTACGACCTCTCGTAAATAGGTACAACGGGAAGTTTTTGGAATTGTTAGTGTGAAAGGTTTTAACAGTATGTAGAAATAATTTTGGTTGAACCGAATCTGATCTTCGAAATTTAATGTATGGTATTAAAGGCCACCACAAAGTCCACGCATAATATTTCCTAAACCTTTATTCATTGGTACATTGCTTGAAGTCTAATATATGCATAGCTTGAGTTCGCTAGTATCACTTATTAACAACACCGTGATCAGAAAATTATGGGAACTAAATTTTTAAACAGCCTGTTCTCAGGCGCCTTTTAACCGATTTTCAGAATTTTTCTAGGGATGCTTATTTTTTTCCTAGAGGGGCGTCCGTGAGTAAGGATGTTTTTCTGTTCAAAATATTAAAAAATTTGCTTTACATGATATATTTCAGTGTGAACAACACATACAGGTTCCAAAATGTTTTATAACACTATTCTGGTATTGACTATGCTATATGTGAACAATATGCTTCTTCTGAACATCCCTAGCGACTTCAAAATGACTGATGAAAGATGATATGCAAATTTTGCCGAAAAACTATGGAAACCCTGTAGAGTCCACGCATATGATTTGCAACTCAGATGCACCCAAACTAGATATTCTAGGTTCTCTAAACTGTTCTGGAATTTGTATCAATGCGTCTATCAGGTCAACTGCACTCGTTAGCTATCTGAAATTGACCAGTCATGTACATACAAGTCCGTAGGGCCCGCGCTTCTGATTTGCAACACAGTTGTATCCAGACCAGAAATTTGAGATTCTTCAAAAGGTTCATGAGTTTGAGTCAATCAGTATACCAGGTCAACTGCGCTCAATACAACTTTGACATCAGCCAGTCATGTTCATACAAGTCCTTAGAGCCCATGTGTTATACCCAAACCAGGTCTGATTCTCCGAACTGTTTTGGAATTGGGATTAATTAGACTACCAGGTCACTACGCTCTATACAAAGCTGACATAGACCAGTCATGTTCATACAGGTCCGTAGTAGTCCGCCGATAATTTTCTAATGCCGCTGTTTCTGGAAAAAAATTCCAAGGAATTCCGGAGGAATTATTGGAACAATTGCAGGAGGAATTCTATGAACAACTTCTTGGAGGACTGCTTAGATCAACTTTCCGAAGAATTTCTTGTTGAAATCAAGAAGGAACTTCCGGAGGAATTCTGGGAGGAACGTCCGGAGGAATTGTTGTTGGAAGTTCCGGAGCATTTCTTGGAGAAACTTCTGGAGGAATTCCTGGAGGAACTTCCGGAGGAATCCCTGGAGAAACTTCCAAAGAATTCCTTGGAGGAATTCCGGGAGGAGCTTCCGGAGGGATTCCGGGAGGAGTTTCCGGGGAAATTCTTGGAGCAATTTACGGAGGAATTCTTGGAGCAACTGGAGGACTTTCTGGATTCTGTATTCCTGGTGGAACTTCCAGAGAAATTCCTTGAGGAACTTACAGAGGAATTCCAGGAGGAACTTCTGGAGGAATCTCTGAAGGAACTTCCGCGGGACCTTAGGAAAGAATTAGTGGAAAAACTTCCGGAGGAATTCCTGAAGGAACTTCCGACCAATTGATCCAAACTTCAGAACAGTTTGGAAAACCTAGAACATTTGGTTTGGGTATTACTGAGCTTCAAATCATACGCGTGTGCTTTCAGTATTTGTATGGATATGATTGGTTGCTGTTCGATTTGAATCGAGATTCCAATTAGATAGTCCAATTGATGCAAACTCCAGATAAGATTGGAGAACTAGACCATCTGGAGTGCGTATATCATCATGTGGGCTCTACGGACTTGTATGAACATGACTGGTCGATTTCAGATAGCTATCGAGCGCCGATGATCTGGATCCAATTAATTCAAACTCCAGAACAGATTGGAGAGCCAAGAACATCTAGTTTGGGAATATCTCGGTTGCAAATCATACACGTCTACGGACTGAAAAGGTCATGACTGGTCGATTTCAGACAGCTATCGAGCGAGGTAGACCTGGTAGACCAATTTGTTCAAACTTTAGAACAGTTAAAAGAATCTAGAGCAGTGGTCCCCAGCATGCTTACCATCAAGGGCGCACCGAAGTTTTGAGTTATTGAAGCGGGCCGCAGTTTATTTGCAAGATTTGTTTTTCAGTTTATATTGCATATTATAGAATATTGTATATTTGAACAATTATTCCTATGAATCTTAGTTGAATCAGGCCCTCCTTAGCCGTGCGGTAAGATGCGCGGCTACAAAGCAAGACCATGCTGAGGGTGGCTGGGTTCGATTCCCGGTGCCGGTCTAGGCAATTTTCGGATTGGAAATTGTCTCGACTACCCTGGGCATAAAAGTATCATCGTGTTAGCCTCATGATATACGAATGCAGAAATGGTATCCTGGCTTAGAAACCTCGCAGTTAATAACTGTGGAAGTGCTTAATGAACACTAAGCTGCGAGGCGGCAATGTCCCAGTGTGGGGATGTAATGCCAATGAAGAGAGAAGCTTAGTTGAATAAAGTATGTACTTGTAAGGACATCTCATTCTACAGATTTTATCGCCGTAGTTAAATTGTAGTCTATAGTACCGTTTTTGCAGTAGCGGACTTGACATGAGAAATTTTTTTTCGATGTAGTGTCTTATCGACCCTATTGGAAGAAAATACTATATGCTGTTTTCCCAAATTATCATGTGGCAACCTATTCTGTAATTTTGATCTTACATTTTTCATGCTCGAGGCTTATCGTTCACTAAAACTTGTCGTAGCAAATAACGAAGATAATCTGAGAAAAACTCTATTGGGATTCTAAGCAGCATCCGCTCTTGATTCTGAGAAAAATTTGTTGGAGATTCTAAACAGGATCCATCAGGAGTTCTGAACAGAATCCGTTTTGGATACTAAACAGAATCCGTTTGAGATTCTGAAAGAATTCGTTTGGGAATCTGAACATAATCCGATCAGAATTTTGAACAGACTCCGTGTTCGAGTTTCCATTTCCCTGCCATTTTCGTTGTCCCGGGATTCGGGATGAACTTGTTCGTATGTCTCGGGAAATCCCGGGAATTTTCGATGTTTCCTTAGAAAACTTATTTTTTGATTTAAAAACGATTTTATTCAATGTTCAGTGGAAAAGTTCATATTTTAGAAAGGCCAGATAATACAGATTTCAAATTGGAACTCAATTCAATTCTAATTTGAATCGATTCTTTCGAAAAAAAACGACTTCAAGAATAATAATATTCACGTTTTTCTCGGAAAGTAGGATACCCTTTTGGAATATATGATCGGCGAGTCAGATAAAAAGGGTTCGCTGGCGGTTGAACTCAACTTGACTGTTTGCATTGTTTCGAATACGCATTGGGTTTAGACAGTTGCTGGGATTGCATTCAATACCCTAGTGACGAAAGATGGAAGATGCGCAATAGAATCACAAAGAAAACACAATACTAGAGTATCCTCCAAACCATGGCAGGCTACTAATTGATACTTTTACCAAGAGCTGCAGTTCTTCCTAATCTTGAACAGAACGCTTCCTAATCTTGATGTTAATAGTTAATTTATTGTTATCGGCGATACAATGAATTGTGTTCAACGTAATCGCTTGCTGCGATAAAGATGAATCAACTCAAAATTATCGGAGTTCGATAATTTAACGTAATTTAACTCGATAATTTACCGATAATGGGGTTAATAGATTACGCAATTAAAGTTGGCATACAATTTTGACAGAAGCCGAGAATTGGACAAATTGATTGCAGCCTGTTGACCAGAGTTGATTTTGATCTAAGCGATACACCATAAAAATTAGGCAGAGCATCGGAGTCGGACCACTTGCATGTGCTGGAAAGTTTGTTGTACGAACGTCGATTGGAAGGACATGAAATGGATCAAGAATTGTTTTGGAGGCAAGAAGCTCAGGAAGACATCGAGTCATATTGGGCGGCGCGAGGAGATTAGCAAGGCGAATATCAACTAGTGTACACAACCTCGCTGTAGACGGGAGATGAGTAGGAAGCAGGCGCCAAATAGATGTAACTGATCTTGTACTGCAGATACTTGTCGTTTAATTAATAGAGAGCTGTAGCTGCTGGAAAAAGTATCAGTCAGTAGCCCTCTATTGAGTGGTTTAGGCTGACCAGATCATTTCGGTTAAAAAACGGGACAAACGCGCTTGCAAAACGGAACATGACAAAAAACCTTGTGATAAAATTCAAGAGCTGTGGAAATTTCAAAATTTATGAGCTTAATTTCCACTCTTCGTGTAAAAAATAAAAAATATTCTAGAGTGAATCAATGACCACCCTAACCTTCTATTGTATGTATTGAGTTAGTTGTGGAAAAATACTAAACTACAAATATTTCACTCTTCAAAGGGACGCAGATGAAAACACGAAAGAACACAAAATTTCGCATCTTTCAATAATTAGAAAAAGTTGGGAATTTTGAAATTTTATTTTAATCTACTTTTAGGCATGAATTAAGGATTTTATTATTGATCAATATATTGATTGATATAGCAAAAGCTTTTTCAATTCTGAACAATTGAAAATAACAAAAAAGAATAGTCGAAGTATCCTGCCTAAGGCCGGCTTGGGCTAAGAAAAAATATTTTTAAGAAAAAAATGCGAAAAGAGCAATACACCCGATTCTTTTTTACACGGATTATTTTCACACGGATTTTTTTACACGGATTCTCGAAATAAAACGGATTTTTTTTGAACGGGTTCTCGAAATAACTCGGATTTTTTCACACGGTTTCTTGAAATAACACGGATTATTTTTACACGGATTTATTTTTACACGGAACGCATCCCCCATATTAACAAAGAGCCAATGACTTTTTTTACACGGATATTTTTTGCACGGCTTTTTTTACACGGTTTCTCGAAATAACACGGATTTTTTTGCACGGATTCTTCAAATAACACGGATTATTTTTACACGGTTTCTCGAAATAACACGGATTATTTTTACACGGATTTTTTTCACACGGCACGCATCCCCCGTGTAAAAAAAGAATCGGGTGTACAGTGGGATTATGATTTCCCGAGCAAATCCATTTTTCATGAATATAAGTATAATAATAACAAGAATCTCAACAAGGAAAAACATTAATTAAATGTAATTTTTATTATTTCCATTGGTCGGGGCATGGGAATAAAGGTCAAATTTCATCAATTCACAGTCCTTTTTGATCGAAATTAATTTAAATGACGCTAAAAGTAGCCTCACACCTCGGGAATATTGTCCACTGATTTTGTTTCCATGTGCTCCCAAAAAAGAGGAACTCATGCACAATTTTGTCGCGAAAAGTTAAAAAATCCTGGCCAATTTATAGTCTGGTTTACAGCTCGGATTTTCGGAGATTTCCACAAGATTGTATTTTAAATCGGGTCGAATCTCTAATTTATCATAACGGAATCCAATAAATCTCGTCCACACAAATGGGAGCAATATTTCCAGACAAGCCCTGATGTGTGAAATAGCCTTCCAATTAGTAAGTGGGGCCTAAAATCTAGCCTTTAATTCGACCAAATTTTCCGTCGGTTTGAAACTGCTTTAAACTCGATTTTGTTCAGTTGATTTATACATTATTTTGTCGTCGTTTTTATAGTGGATGATTGCGAAATATTCAGAATTATTTAGAAAGATTTTGAATGATTCTTAATGTTTCGAAAAGGTAAAGCAGATTTGAAAAAAAAATTACTACGGAAAATTTCAAAAGAATAATCGAAGACAAACTTAATCTGAAAATTAGAATTTCTGTCCCTGTGCATCGTTTTATTGACGTTGAGGCATGACCTGATTTTCAGAAAATACTTGCCTACCATTTGTAACTTTATAACTTCCGTTCAATCCACTGATGAAAATGGCCAAATTTTTATGTCTCTGGAATCAGAAGAAAAAATCATTGACTGTATCTCCCGGACCTGTTGTCACTAACTGTTAAAGCCTTAAGAAAAGTCGATCAATGGAAAATACAAAACGACATAGATAGCATTCTTTTAAAAGGAACACTAATAACATAACATCTAACACTTTTCATGGGTTTAGTTCACTTTCTTTGTTGAGAGATGAGCCAGCCGAGGGCTGTAAATCTCTCTAATAAAGACGCAAAAACACTTTCTATGTATGACCAATAAACGGGACAAATTGAGGATTTTTCAGATTACGACGGGACAGCACAAAAAGGTCTAAAAAACGGGACTTTCCCGTTAAATACGGTACGAATGGTCAGCCTAGGTATAGGGGAATCTTATATTTTTTTTTAAGGTGTTCTATTAACTATCTCCGATATTTTCATGTCTGTTCCTCTCTTACTAATTTAATAATAAGATGATATCGATTGTGCACCACAAAGAACCTTGACTCCATATACATGCCTGAGCCTACCAAATAATCGAACTTGGAAAAAAAATCATGTCTGATGGGAGGTATAAAAATATGATATGAGTTTATGTTGAGTTGTGTTTCACGTAGAAAACTTAGCGGGCTTGGTAGTCATATGGCTACTGCTTCTGCCTCATACGCAGGAGGTCGTGGGTTCAATCCCAGGTCCGTTCCATTTCCCTACTTTGTATCTTTCTCTTTATCTCTCATGTTCTAGCAATCGCTAGAACTGGAAAAGGACTTCCATACCGTTTCCATTTCTATTCCTATACCTTCAACTTGAGTATTCTAACAGTAATCTGCTAGAATTGTAAAGTTTTTATATGCACTACTGTTTTTGAAATTCTTTACTTTAATGTCAATAAGTCTTTCGACTCTAATTCTCTCAAGCACATCATTCCAAATATTGTTTTCCATTTTAAATTTTTAATCACTACTGTTTTTCTTTGTTGACCGGTTTTATCAGACTTGCCGCATAGTGTTAATTTGTAATTCTCGTCGAGCCACTTCACTCACTGTGCTTCTTATGAATTTCGTATAGATTTTGGTACACAAAAATATCACTATAATCATAACAATCACTATCAATGTTACTGCGATCAATGTATTATCACTGGACGTATTTGCACTGGTGACGATCTCGTCACTGCTGAAAAATCCCATCTTCTATTTGTTATACTCACTTCGCGAAATGCACAAAGATACTTTTTGAATTTCAAACTTTTAATTTACCACTTCTAACTGTCTGGTCGCCATTTAGTAAGCTTGGGACTTCGATCAAATTAAATGAAGATGTAGTTCGATTCGTGGTTGGTAAACTAATCATCTTTATTGTCAATCTTATTGAATAGGAAACTTCTTAATTCTAGTACATCATTATTTCTTCATTATGCTTTCTCTGTCTATGGAGTGAGAAGCTAGGAACAACTATTTACTAATTTACCAATCAGAGAAGCGTAAATCGTAAAGGCAATAACCGATACGTAAACATAGTCATATCGAAGGGCGTGTTCACTTTGGTTGCGTTGGAGTAGGTCAGTTGTGTAAAAGAAAGAACATAATTGCTCAGCGCTCTAGGCGACATGAAATATGAATCCAAGGGATCGTGAATGAGTCATGTTGTCATTGAAGAAAACCAGCGCCTTGCTCAAGTTACCAGCACTTGTGTGGTATGGGAATCGATAGGTGTAAAGTGACATGACACAGAATTATTCTTGGAAATGTTGTATGTCACCTAAAGGAATTTATTAGTTATGGAACGTTGTGTTCCAGATGAATTCATGGAATTGTTGTATTCCACTTGAGTGAATGTGAAGTAAGCGCATCTGACTTGCGCGTGGGAACATTCTGAAATTGAGCTGCATGTTTGCTCTGTTGGAAAACGACAAGATCTCTAATTTATGATCTTTGAAGATGAAAAGGATATTTAGTATGCTACAAACTACGAGCAGTCAATCAAGCTCAAGCAAGCTCAAGTTGTGTTTCACGTAGAAAACAAATAACTTTTGGGAGAAGAAAAATTACACTGTTTGCGACCCGGAAATGAAAAGGTATTTTTTGTCCCGGGTATCCCGGGATTTTCGGGATTAATATCGGGATAATATCCCGGGAATCGGGAAATCCCGAATTTTCCTAAATCCCGGGATGTCCCGGGATGGAAACTCTACTTCGTGTGGAATTAGAAAGAGAATCTTATCGGAATTTGTTTGAAATTTCAAAAACAGTCCGTTTGGGATTATGTTTGAGATTCTGAACAGAATTCAATTAAAGCACAAACAGGCGTAACAGCCTGAACATTTTTCTGAAAAATCCATCGTTCAACTCCTCTACCACCATCTTGCGAGCATATATATGACATTGTCACCAGAAGGCGATGAAGTGAAATGTCAACTCGAAGGATGACGACGGTAGCGCCTCTGGTTATGAATCGCGCAAGTAATCAAATTCAAATTAACCGTTAAGTCATGGTCGATGGTAATTTCTCTAGTGTTACGTCTGTGATTAAAGCAACGGTGATAGAATACATCCTTGCCTCATCAGGGCCAGGGAGTCCGCCTACGATCGCTTGTCTCGTCGACATGAGCGTTTCACTTCCTTCTCCAGAGCCGAGTATCATTGACGGGCTAAGACTTTGGCTCCTCTGGTTTTTGTTCGCTCTATCGCGGCTTTGGCTTCTCTTCGCTCCTATATTGTAGGGAGCTGTCATTATGATACACCGCGCGGCTGTTGTAATGTTTCCAAAAGCATATTTGTACAAGATTCCACGCGGCGTTTCACACTCGAAAGGAGAACCGCATCCTAGGAAACGTCGCAATGCTATCTCCCCATAAGAATCGTGTATAGACAGCAAAAAGCGCTGTGGAAAGCGCCGCATTAAGGGGTAACTAGACTAAAATCTTGGCCAAAATTATATGTCGGCGTTTTCTGGTAAGTTTTGGATCTATGATGAAAAAAAAACATAATGACAATCGATTTTCGAAAATTTTTACAGGTGTCAATTCACCTACCAGTGATAAATTACCTTTCTTGATAA
Organism: Armigeres subalbatus; assembly: GCF_024139115.2. Classification (NCBI taxonomy): domain Eukaryota; kingdom Metazoa; phylum Arthropoda; class Insecta; order Diptera; family Culicidae; genus Armigeres; species Armigeres subalbatus. The sequence continues at coordinate 357,619,822 of NC_085141.1, forward strand.
GTTCAAAAATTAAACAGTATTATTATAATTTGATACAGCAGCGACTGCTCCATGACAGTTAATTTGTTTACTGCACTCGGTTTTGTCCTAAATTCGCGTGGGAAACGTGAAAAATAAAAAATCTAGCGTTACTTTTGATAAGGGCCTGTTATAGAAAGGTAAAAATTAATCAGTTCAAAATAAAACATTAGATTTTCAAATCCTGTTTCACCGGTTCATGATATTTTTAGCAGCGAAAGCTTCACAGTACGTACAATCAATAGTTATTACTCACGCATAACAACACTTGCATCGGATAGGGGGGAAGACGGCTTTGGCAGGTTTTGTTCTATTATTGGCAGGGGCCACAAAATTGAAATTTGGCCACAATGTTCTTTGATATGCAAAGAATGTTTAGGCCAATTTTGAGCATAGTCAGACATAAAAAACCCCCTGCCAATAATAGAACAAAACCTGCCAAAGCCGTCATTCCCCCTACTTCGAAATTGATTAAATAAATGTCTAGCTATTGTTTCTGCACCCCTATGGGTCGTTCATAGACTCTCTGCTTAAATCATCTTGTTTACAAAACATGAGATCGATTATGTTTGAACAGGAAATGTTTCTTTCTATGGATTCGGGCCAATAACAATTCGGAAAATTACCTGTTTTGGTCCTAGATAAAAATTGTCTCAAGTGGTTATTTCACTTTAGACAAAGTACACTGCTTATTCAAATTTTTACTATTTGCTTGAAGCGGCATCTGTACATTTTATTCCCTACCCCATTTAATGTCTATGCTCCAACTTCCCTACATAATACCAACTATAATGTATTTAAGTTTTATTTTTTTACTTATAGGTTCCCACTTCAAAAGTGCAGAGTTTGCCTGGGCGCTTAGTAGGAAGCCAACGATGCCTGGGAGCGTGTTCACCTCGTAAATCCGAGTATAGCAGAATTTGTCCCGGCGGCATTCGGTGTTCTCCAAAGTTTGGTCAAAGACTTCACTCAGTCCCAGGATCTCAAACTTCATGCTACGTGCCTCATTAGCAAGTTGTGCTTATTTACCCTGCTGGGCTAGGGTTAAAACGTTTCATATTCCTATTCGTGTCCGTTGTTTCGCGCCAAGAATCGTTGCCGTGAAATCAGTCCGTAATCTTTCATTAACGGATTCTCGACAGGGTGTCGACTACCTGGGAAAACCTAGAAATATCAGGGAATTTGAAGGAACTTCTAAAGGTATATTTGATGGAATTCCTTCCTGGGTGAATTTCCAAAAAATGTCCGAAATATCTTCCGGAATTCTTTCTGACATTATTTTAGGAAATTTTATCCGGAAATTCCTAGATTTTAGTTATAGAATTCTCGAAGGAATGCGAAAGGAAATGTTAAAAACATACTCGAGTATTTTGGGAATGGAGTTTTCAAAGAAATGGCTGAAGAAATTTCCGGATGAATTCCAGAAATAATTTCCGAAGGAGTTTCTGAAAGAATTTCCAAAGGAATTTTGAAAGGAATTCTAAAAAAAAAATTCCAATGGATTTTCTAAAGGAAGTTTGGAAGTAATTTCAAAATAAATTTAATTCAGGATACTCAAGGTTTTATCTGAATGAATTTTCGAAGAAATTTCTGGGTAATATAATGCATGATTTTTTTTTGAATGAAAGAATAGGTTGTTGGCCCACGGTTCCTTATCCAATGGAATGGGGCTGCCATCTAAGGGATAGCTTTCGGGGAATAGCATTTCATACTCAGCCGCTGGATGCCAGAACAGACGTTGTTGGAGCCACACCTCCTTGGTGAACAGACGCTCGATCAGTTCCCAACAATCAACGACAAGCTACAAATAAGCATCTAGGTTGAATTATTGTTTATTTGTGATCTTCGTAGCTGTTTAAAATGGATGCTGAATAATTCGCTAGACAGATTTCATTTCATCATTTAATCTAACTAATATTCGACATGGCTGTTGTGAATACCGCACTTAAACGATAAGCTACAATGGTAGCGATCTGATAAATAGATGAACTGTGAATCTTCTTTTGTATACAGTTAATGAAAGACCAATAAATGATGATGACGAGCTGGCCCTCGTCCTCTTTACGGCCTGAGCTGCAGACCAAACTAAACTCTCGTCTCTTGAGTTACTTTATTACGAAATAATCCTTATCACATAACTTTACTTCTTTTGCTTAATTTGAATGGTAAATCTATAAAAGTGGCGACGAGGAAAATGGTATAATACCATAATAAACGCGTGCAAACGGTACAAAGATAAAGCTAACAAAAAAGTGCAATTGCAATAGGTGTGGACAGGCATGTAACACCGTACAACAAATGCAACAAGTAATCCATTTCAACAAACTAAAATTCTACCAACTTCTACGGTAGTTATAACACGACGAAATTGTCTGTGTTCTTTTATCATATTCGTAAGTACCTATAGTTGACGCTGGCTGGCGAGGAGAGAAGTAAGTGATGACAATTAATTTTTGATAACTAAATAGTTTGGCCGCCGTGCCCAATGTGCTATAAGATAAAATATAAAGGTGTAGATTGTCTTTTGTGAGTGAAATTGCTTTTAATATTTGACTAATCCTAAATAGGACAAGATTTGTGAAGCTTCATCAAATGTCAAATGTTTTTTTTTGTGTCTTTTATGAAGGTTTACATGGGAGAATTTCCGGCTGAATGGCTGCTGGCAAATAAAGAACGACAAAAAGTGATGGTTGTGTATGGCTGCAACGGTTCGACTTGTGAGATGATCGACGATGAAAACACGAAATCCAGAGGAAGACGGACGGAAAAATCCGTGAAAGCGGTTTCTGAAGTATGGCTATGGTCAACGAATGAAATTTTACCAGGAGTTATTGAACTTCCTCCATTATCAAACTGGATGTATGTAAGGAAAATGAATAATTTTGAGAAAAGCCAAATGGCAAAATATGTGAATAACTTTTCAAATGTATTTGATGTTGCAAAAAGTGAGTATCCAAAGTGGAGATTTTTCTATGAAATCATAATATGCGTAGTAGTGATGACTGAAGAATGTTTTAAATTAATATGTGCGTTCTGTGTTAAAATGACTTCATGTGATTTCTCTAAAATAACTTCGAATATTAGTAAACCTTTTTAATGGGGGAAGAATTGTTGTGAATACCGCACTTAAACGATAAGCTACAATGGTAGCGATCTGATAAATAGATGAACTGTGAATCTTCTTTTGTATACAGTCAATGAAAGACCAATAAATGATGATGACGAGCTGGCCCTCGTCCTCTTTACGGCCTGAGCTGCAGACCAAACTAAACTCTCGTCTCTTGAGTTACTTTATTACGAAATAATCCTTATCACATAACTTTACTTCTTTTGCTTAATTTGAATAGTAAATCTATAAAAATGGCTTATTTATTTGTTTACTACCTTTATTTGAAGTCGAACTGACGTTTTCGTTTTATCACATATCAGCACATTGGGGAAGTGCTGAACTAATGATTTTTAAGGTTCTCTGTTCGACTGTGATGTGATGCTCTGAAAGGGTGGTCGAATTGAGTTTGAATAGTAAGTTAACAAGCAAGCATTAGCCATCCTTCTTAACCTTTGTTCTTCTTAACCATTTGATTTCACATTTATCTGATCTAACGCACAGTGGAAAAAAACATCATGCTTTTTCAGTTTGAGAAAAAAAATCTGGATTCTAGATCTGGAAAATTTGATGTATAGGAAAATAAAGATTTATCTTCAAGAGATGCTTTTTATATTCGTGATTTATTAAGCTGTCGGAGATTAAAACCAATAAAACAGCTGGAGCAATGAAAAAAATCATGCATTCATGCGGAACTAAATTTACTTAAAGCCGGGCATAACGCCGTTGAATAACGTCGAAAAATTATTGAATCTTTGATGTGTGGGATCCCAATATTATCGCATGGATGTTGATCTTTATTGCGGCGAAATTGGAATAATCTTGGCATTTGACAATCATACCGCAATCGTTTATCAAGAGATTCTGAGGAAGGCCGAATATACATTGATTTTATTTTCTTCATAAATTCATAAATAGCATTGGGGACGGATTTTATTTTATCGTTTATCGACATTATTTTTACGTATTTTTCCTAGTGTGCGATGGTTATGACTGCCTGAACAATGGTTGAAATAAAAATCTTGTACAGTTATTAATAAACTGTAGTTTGACAGATTGACTTATTGAATAAGAGTCCAATTATGATTCCTATTCAGCAATAAGATTATTTATGTTATGCATTGAGTGAGCCATATCTAACAAATCAAGGATGGCGCGGATGACAACGTTACCGGCGGATGATCAAATGTCAACAGTTCGAGACCCGATTTAGGACAATTTTAAAATGATTATATGAAAATAGCAATTCCTTCAAAATACGTTCATTGGAGATCTTGATGGTGTTACCTTCTATGCGTTATTATTTTCGAAGAATTCACATGTAGCCGAATTGAGGCTTAGTAAAATGCTTATTAAAGGTTTAATGAATCAGTTAATAAAGTTGTTTTTCAAAATGAGATGTTGTAGTTGTATAACTTCGCCAGAATTGTGTGAACAAAGCTTGAACAGAAGTTGTGATAAGAAATAGTACAGACATAATTCAACACAGCGCTGAATTAAATCATCACACTGATGTTAGTTCAACTAGTGAATGTTTGTTGGGTTGGGTCAAATTTGTTTAAAATTCCACCCAACACACTAGGCAGACAGAGAATGTATAACAAATTTATTGCAGATATTGTTATTTGTGACACATATATGTAGTTGATATAATTGTGATATAATTTTGTTCATAACTAACTGGACGACGGAGATCCATCGTAGCTTAGTAGGGAAAGCACTCTTTTAACCCTACCGAAGGAAGTGGATACCTTCCAATAGGTAATTTTTTATACTAAATCTTCTATAGTTCTGCAATTGCACAAATCGAGTGTTTTTAATGTGTGGTTATTGAAAGTCCGAGATTTTAAATTAGTTCCTTAGGGGGGGTGTAACAGCCGGGGTACGATTTTCAACAGATCCAGTCAATTTATTTGTTTCGCGGATGACATGGACATTGTCGGCAGAACATTTGCAAAGGTGGCAGAACTGTACACCCGCCTGAAACGTGAAGCAACAAAAGTTGGACTGGTGGTGAATGCGTCAAAGACAAAGTACATGCTTGTGGGCGGAACCGAACTTGGATCCTTGCTAACGGCTGATAACAATGTTAGTCGTGAAATACGAAGGCGCATCCTCTGTGAAAGTCGGGCCACCGCACCAGATGTGTCATGTACAAGACGCTAATAAGACCGGTTGTCCTCTACGGACATGAAACATGGATAATGGACTTGCAAGCACTCGGAGTATTCGAGAGACGGGTGCTTAGGGCCATCTTTGGCGGTGTGTAGGGCCATCTTTGGCGAACCCAGTATCCAGAAGGTAGCTAAAGCAAGAAGGGTACGATGGGCAGGGCATGTTGCAAGAATGCCGGACAGCAATCCTGCAAAGATAGCGTTCGCTTCCGATCCGGAAGGTACGAGACGACGTGGAGCGCTGCGAGCGAGGTGGGCAGACCAGGTGCAACACGACTTAGCGAGCGTGGGGCGCATTCGAGGATGGAGAGATGCGGCCTCGAACCTGTTATTGTTGCGTCAAATTGTTGATTCAGTGTTATCTGTTTAGATGTAAACTAAATAAATGAGAAAAAAAAATAGATCCATAGGGCGTCCACAATGTCTCTTTTCCATTTATAAATAAGAAAACCTGAAAACACTAATTTGAGACATTCATGAGAAACAGTGTAAGTGTTGGGAGACATTTTAAAATTAAGGTACGTGTCATATGAATATAAGAATGCATTAAATTGTGCCAATATTTCTTTAAAATTTGAAATTTATATCTATGTTTGATTTGACAGCGTCCATTCTACAGTGCCAACAAAAGTGCACAATTCAATCCAGAAAAAAAAGTTCGTACCATTTCCCAGTCTATTACGTTAACACAAGACCGTTTGTTATCCCTTTCCATTGTGACTGAAAGTAGGACCTACTTCCGGTCGTCCCCTACCGCAGCTCTCAGTGAAGCCCTGCGACTTTCTGTCCCACGTTCGACGCAACTCTCAGTCCAACATCCAATTATGGTGCAAACTTGGCAGGAGGTCGGTTCAATGCGATGCATGAGGAAAGCATTTCGATGCCAATTGTAGAGAATAATCGGAAGAAAACTCCAGTCTCGTCCCGGACCCGCCGAGAGTCAAGTCAAACTTTTCGCCGGCTTTTCCCCCTATGGTGAATGGCGGGCGATTCTCAATAGCATTGCCATGTACGAATCGAGCCCTGGCAGTGATGGCCATTTTTTCCCGCTGGCTGCGAGCAACTGCAATAAGCAATCAACTTGAGGAGCTTTGAGGTCATACGTACGTATGAATGTGCCGATAGAGAAAAGTCTATCTGTATGTTTGGATATGTTTATGCTAGCTGCCGATCTGGCCCGACCCTCCTTCTGTAGTGGATCCCTCGAGGGAACCAGCAATGATAGCAGCCACCGAGTGCGTTGTCTTGCTATCAAGTGCCTCATCCATCGTCGAGAAAACGAATGGCAATCGTTGGCCATCGCCGCTGCCGCCGCTCCAATGGGCTTTTGGGATGGGAAGCTTTATTGGTTTTTATCGCTTCCTGTTGCCGTCAATTGTGCCGCGATAGATCCGTAAATAATTGACCACTGAGGGAACGAAAGCTAATAAATTGATTTAAGCTTCAATAATTAAATTACGCTGAAGTGACATATTTCTCTACAACAGCAGACCGGATAGATCATCAAACACGAGCAATGCTGCGCAAAATGAACGGCATGGGAAATCATTATTTCTAATTAGCACCGTAGGAAGGACGAAACCGGTGTACTGAAAGGGTAAATCACAACTTTTGCCACCCATTCAATCAAATTCCGTCGTAAACCATTGGAGAACGGATGCTGTGAATACTGGATCAACAACTGTTAATCCAATCTGACTGGTAGCTATAAAAGGAGATAAAGCCAAACCACAGAAATGACCATCGAGTATACTCTCTCCCATTGATACTTCATCATCATCATGAAGTGAGATTGAATGATGTTCCTTAGACCGTTGCGATAATTATAGATATAGGGTAACGGGAAGTAATGTTATCCTCGGATGTAATGTTGACTCATCACAAATATTAATCAATAATTTAGCAATTAGCGTTTTGAAGGGAGATATTAATCACTGTTTATTAATAAAAGTGTACCAAGGACATTTATGTTACATTACGCAGGAGTCATGCATTTCTTCAAGTGATAAGAGTAAAAAACTTGCGTGAAAAATTAATTACGTAGCGCAAAAATCGACCATTTTCAACCCTCCCTCCCCCCATATTTCACACTTTTTGTATGAATCATCAACATTTTTTGTATGGCCTGTCACACTTCACTCAACCACCCCTCCTCCTCTCTAAGGGTTACGTAATTTATGGATGTTGCTCCAAACCTTTTTTTAGTGGCTACTTGAGTAGTAAGTAGTATTTTTCATAGACTTCCCTTTTTTCGCACAATAGATTAGCATTCATATTAAATTAACAATTTTCATTATCAGTATAGTTACACAAATAACCAAAACTACTACAGTGAAATCTCCATAATTCGATGTTCTGTGTGGTGAAGAAAACGGCCCTAAGTCGAAGTAATTTTCCAATGCATTACACCTCGCTAACTCGATTTTATCAGAAACAGTTACATGCAAGATATAGTCAGATTAGAAGTTAGAAGTAAAAAGTGATAAGCGAGAAGTGAGAAATTGAGAAATGGATTGCGAGTGATTTGACTCTGCGTCCAATTTGGGAATCTCGAGCTCGTTCAGTAGCCGCTAGGTTGCGAAGGCCGACGGAGGTCCTTCGTAGCTTAGTTGGTTAAAGCACCAGTCTAGCGTACTGTAGGGTCATGGGTTTGAGTCCCATCGAAGGGAAAGTGGTTACCTCCAATACATTTTCCAAATCAATATCTTCCACATAACGTACATATCCATATACATATGAGTTTTCATAACATTGTAAATTAACGTCCAGGTCGGGTGGTTTAATCCCCGGAAATAGGCAATTAACTTTGATTGAACTGAAGTTAGAAGTGAAAAATGAGAAGTTAGAAGTGAGATATTCGAAGTGAGAAGTGAAAAGTGAGAAGTGAGAAATGAAAAGTGAGAAGTGCGAAGTAAGAAGTGGAAAGTGAGAGTTAAAAATTTGCAGTGCGAAGTGAATAGTGAGAAGTGAAAAGTAATAAGAGAAAAATGAAAAGTGAGAAGTGAAAATTAAGAAATGAAAAGGTAGAAGTTAGATGTGAAAAGTGATAAGCGAGAAATAAGTAATAATAAGTTAGAAGTGAGAAGTAAGAAATGAGAAGTGAGAAGTGCGAAGTAAGAAGTGGGAAGTGAGAAATAAGTGAAAAATATGAAGTGCGAAGTGAGTAGTGAGAAGTGAAAAGTTAGAGGTTAGAAGTGTAAAGGGATAAGTGAGAAAGAAGTTAGAAGTTAGAAGTGAGATATAAGACATTATAAGTGAAAAGTGAAAAATGAGAAGTGAGAATGAAGAAATTTGAAGTGTGAAGTGAAAAGTTAGAAGTGAGAAGTGCGAAGTAAGAAGTGAGTAGTGAGGAATAAGAGGTGAGAAGTGCGAAGTGAATAGAAGTGATAAATGAGAAATGAGCCAGTCAGAAGTGCGATATAAAAATTTATAAGTTAGAAGAGAGAAGTGCAAAGTGAAAAATGAAAAATGGAGTAAGTAGTGCGAAGTGAGAAATTAATAGTGAGAATTGTGGAATGAGACGAGGGTAGTGGGAAGAGGGAGATGAGTAGCGGGATGTACGAAGAGAGAAGTAAGAAATAAGTAGTGATAAGTGAGTTGTGAGAAGGGAGTAGGAAGAAGTGAGAAGTAAGGACCGAGGAACGAGAAGTAAGAAACAAGATTTTTTCTCTTTCCTTTGAAGGAAGAAATTCTTCTTTCTGTCTTATATCTCTCCACTAACTTTTCACGATTCAACATCTCGCTTCTCACTTCCCTTTTATAATCTCTCATTTCTCACACCTTGTACTGTTTATGTCACTACTCACATGCTACTTCTCACTTCGCAACTATAACTTCTCACTTTTCACCACTCACTTCTCAACGCTGACTTCTCACTTCTCATTTCTCACATTCCACTACTACCACTACAGCACACATCTCACTACTCAATACTCACTTCCATTTTTCATTACCCGCTTAAGTAGTGAACTCTGCACTTATTTGAAACATCTCATTTTATACTTCTCAGTTCTCGGAGTTCACTATTCACGTCGAACATTTCATTTCTCACTTCATTTAATAAGGAAACAAATTTCAACTACTCGACCAAAAGGTATTCTGCCAAATACGAATGTGTTCCCTATCTCGATACCTCCCTACTTCAATGGTCCCTCCAATATCAAGTAGAGGAGAGTTCACTGTACTACTACTTAACGGCTTTTACAGTGATTTATAGTGAATAATGCATCATCCTATCATCCGCTGAAAAAGCATCCACCATTAGGAAAATTTGCCAAGCATAAAGTTCATTTCGCTGGATATTTTTGATGGCTTCAATGAAGGATTGTGCACAATTATTGTTTGTTTTTTACTACTTGGTGTAATAAAAAAAAAGTAAGCTAAAGCTAAGCTAAAGCTAAGCTAAAGCTAAGCTAAAGCTAAGCTAAAGCTAAGCTAAAGCTAAGCTAAAGCTAAGCTAAAGCTAAGCTAAGTTGTTGCTACAAAGCTAAGCTGTTAAAGCTGTTAAAGCTAAGCTAAAGTTAAGCTAAAGCTAAGTTTAAAGCTAAGCTTAAAGCTTGCTTAAAGCTTAAAGCTGCTTAAAGCTGTTTAAAGCTAAGCTAAAGCTAAGCTAAAGCTTAAGCTTAAAGCTAAGCTGTTGAAAGCTAAGTTAAAGTTGTTTAAAGCTAAGCTGTTAAGCCAGTTGTTTAAAGTTAAATTAAAGCTGTTGCTTAAAGCCCTGTTGCCAGCAGCCCCAGTTGTGCTGTAAGCTTAAAGCTGTTAAAGCCCTGTCCAGCTGGTGCCAGTTAAAGCCCCAAAGCTAAGCTGGCTGCCAAAGCTGCCTTAAAGCTAAGCCAGTTGTTTAAAGCTGTGCCCTGCTTAAGCTAAGCTAAGCCCCTAAAGCTCAGCTTCACAGCTTGCCCTGTCAGCTCCAGCTCCTCAGCCCGCTCCCAGCTCAGCCCAGCCAGCCCCAAACCAGCCCCAGCCCGCCCCAGCCCCTGGCTCCAGCCCAGCCTGCCCCGCCCAGCCCCCAGCCCCGCCCAGTCTGCCAGCTGCCCAGCCCAGCTGGCTCAGCCCTGGCCAGCTGGCCCCAGCCCAGCCCCAAAGCTCCGCTCAGCCTCAGTCCCCAGCCCGGCTCCAGCCCCCAGCCAGCCTGGGCCCCAGCTCCTGGGCTCCAGCTCCGCTCAGCCTGCCCAGCCTGGGCTCAGCCTGCTCAGCCGCCTCAGCCTGGCTCAGCCCCAGCCTGCCAGCCCCGCTCCAGCCTGCCTCAGCCTGGGCCTCAGCCCCTGCTCAGCCTGGGCTCAGCCTGCCCAGCCTGCCTGTCCAGCCCTGCCTCGTGCCCCAGCCTGGGCCCAGCCTGCTCAGCCTGCTCAGCCCACCAGCCCCAGCCCGCCTGCGCCTGCTCCGCTCAGCCCTGGCTCAGCCTGCCCAGCCCGCTCAGCCCTCTGCCTCGCTCAGCCTGCCAGCTCCTGCCTCCCAGCCCCTGCCTCAGCTCCGCTCAGCCCTGCCTGTGCCTCACCAGCCCCAGCCACTCAGCCCGGCAGCCTGTAAGCCTGCCCCAGCCTAAGCTGCCCGCCCAGCCGTTTGCCCGGGCTCCGCGCTCAGCCTCCGCCCAGCTGGGGTGCCCAGCCTCACGCTTGTGCCCAGCTCAGCTTGCTAAAGCCTGCCCCGCTAAGTGCCCAGCCCGCGCGTTTAAAGCTGCCCGCCGCTTAAAGCTTGCTGCCTGCCCAGCCTTGTTTGAAGCTGGGCTAAAGCTGTTTAAAGCTCAGCCTGGTTTAAAGCCTGCCTGTGCTTAAAGCTAAGCAGCTGTTTCAAAGCTGTAAGCTAAGCTTTAAAGCTGTTGCCAGCTTGCCTGTTTAAAGTTGTTTTAAAGCTTGTTTAAAGCTAAGCTTGCCAGTTGCTTAAAGCTGTTTAAAGCTAAGCTAAAGTTGCTTAAAGCTGCTCAAAGTTAAGCTAAAGTTTAAGCTGTTTAAAGCTAAGCTAAAGTTGTCAGTTAAAGCTAAAGTTTTGCTTTAAAGCTAAGCTAAAGCTAAGCTAAAGCAAAAGGTAAGCTAAAGCTACATCAAACGAAGCTTGGCAAAATATTAAACATGAATCGAATGTGAATGGCAGCATCACCACTATATGGATTTAATTAAATTTAAGTCTGAGAGTTTCTGCATCCAAATGCATAGATGGTATGAGTTATCAGATTTTATAAACCACATAACGTGGTCATTTCAAACATTCCAAAGCAATGGAAAGAAGCACTCAAGCTTTGTGGTTATAAATTCTAGCAATATAATTAAATTACAGTTTACTAGTCAGCATGTCACCAACTTTCTCGTACAATAAAGCAATGTCAAAGTTCAAGCCAAGTGTGCAGTATCATCTCTGAACTCTGAATACGATTCCCATATATCATTCGAGGATGCACAAGTTCCCTTGCACCACCGTAGGTCAACCACTTTTTCCATTCCACACACAGGGAGTGGAAATTACGCTCAAAACGCTAACCTAATGTCCCTTGTTCTTGCCGCTTTCGAACGTAGCTATTCTATTCTCTAATAAACTGGAATATGGAACTGACGTCTGGTCGGTCGAACTCGGAAACAAAGATGCTGCCATGTACCAGTGCACATACATAAATACATACACATATAGTCCTTGTCTTCCAGTCCCGTGGCAGGCGGAGTCTCATATTGCACTAGAGAGCAATAATTTGCAACCACTATTTACTGCATAAATATTAAAACTTCCGCTTTGCTTCGGAAGGTACTTCCTCCGTTCGTCCCATACAAATTTCCCAAGTCCTCCGGGGTTGCGTCTCATAGGAAGGAGAGAATGGAGATGAAAGTTTTGGCAGAGAAAATTTACATCCAATTTTGTAAATATCCTATTGATTATTTATTCAGTTAGACTAAATTTGATAATTACACTGGAAGATAATTAAAAATTTCAAGTAAGTAATTAACTTTGGTTTAAAAACAATATTTAAAATTGATTGCACAATATAATATAAACAGGACTACAGTTTAGAATATGGACAATTTACTTCTGGACACAGTTCAGCATCATCACTACTTTTCTGACATCATCAACCCCATTATCCTTCTTGTCCGGTATCTTGTTTTAAAAGTAGCAGTTTCCAAGTTGTCGTAATTTACTGCTAATGGAGAAGCGCAATACGGTAAGGAGGGTATAGGAAGAAGGGGTACATGCACACATACCCATTTGAAGTCAACTCAACCCCCGAGGGAACACCATTTGGGAAGTGAACTTCGGAGTAAAACAGACTGTTTCTGCTTCTTGTCGTGTCGCGAACCTGGCAAGAGCTTTCCAAAGGGCGGTTGCTTTTCTGAACACCGACTGCCGCCGCCATGTGACAAAGAAAGCACGTGAACATATGGAACAGGATCTTTCCGAGACACAACGGAACGGAGGGTGGGGAAGGATGCCAACCGACGAAAGCTATTATTGTCAGCCGGAACAAGAACATGATCTGCCACTGAGATTTTTCTCGCTCAATTCCCTTGTTCAGCCCCACAGCCTCCATCGTCATTCTCAACAACTGCGAGGACTACATGTTTCACTTGCTTCAGTTGTTTCCTCCATTTGGATCAAATTTCATATCTACGTGGAATTCAAGTTTAAGCCAGCAGATACCCTATCAAGAATGCATAACACAATAATAACAAAGGGAGTTATACCTATATGTATTTTAGAAAAAGATTGTAACAAAATTTGATATAAATTTGGCTGGTTAGTTGTTAAATAACAAACATTATAACAAATATCCCTTTAGTTGTAACATAATCATAACAGAGACTGATACCTTTATATCAATCAACATTATAACAAACTTGATGTTGATTATTCGGTACAAATCTATGCGAGTAATTGCCTACATTATGGATAAAATTCGACACGTTACAAACGACGGATTCTTATTCATAATGGGCAATTAACTTGTACCAGTATGTCTATTGAACGTGGTTCAGTTAAACTGAAGATGGTTAACCAAGAATTTTGATTTCTAATACCTGTGTACAAAAATGTAGGCATTTTCGGAAAAAATAAGCATAACTAATATGATATGAAATTAAACAGGTCAAAGACACATTTCATCGAATTATTGAAATATATCACACGTTGTTTTAAGAACAACCATTAATATATTTGAGCTAAAATTTGGATATGCTTCGACGATCAAGTAGTGTCAAATTTGAAATAGGATTACACTCATTTCTGGAATAATGAATATACCTACTTCTCGAAAAAATAGTTCCAACTGGTCGATTGATGTTCAAATGACTTTCTTAAAAGAACATTAAAATCCAATGGGCAAAATATACTTTAAATTATATTTTCTGGCAGGCAAGAAGGTAGGAAGGTAAAACCACATTATAACACAAATGTAAAAGCATCTGTTATTTATAACAACAGTCGATATAAGTGATCAAATATCAATTTTCTTTATCTTTATCCTAACAAAATTTTAGCAGTAATTAGTTACGGTGATTCCAAAAGTATTCGTCTATGTTTTCTGGAAAATATCGAAATTGGAATATACTAAACTAAAAAATTAAACTAACGATCACATTGTGTGTCAAATTAATGTATTTATTTTTATTATTAAAATCAGACAGAAAAACAAAACAATAAGAAAAACAAGTGTAACAGAACAACAATCTATCAGTATGTGCTCAAAGAAAAGTATGCGAAAATCGAAAATAGACATTTCCTACTTGACAACAATAGTAATTGAAATTTATTTGCGGAGTGAAAAACTGTCGAAATGGCAACGTATGAAATCATGAAACCGTGAAAATAATACTGTATCATTTGAAATTTTTGCTTGATTCTTATGGATGCAACAAATCGAACTGGAACCGCTTTTGATGGTTCGATCAAAAACAAGATGCGTTTTCGATCTCTCTTATTCTAGTATTTCTAGAATTTATCTCTGTTTTGAATAATAATTATGAATAATGAATAATTATAGAGAAGTCTTCTACCAAATTTAAAAGAAAGTTTTCGATTTCGCTTGTATCACGCTTTAGATTTATATTTTAGTATAAAACATGGAGATAGATGAATACTTCTTGGATACGGTGTGTTTCAAAGTTTTGTTAGACAATTTAGTGATCTCAAAAACATCCTAAACCAAGTTTATAATAGCCTTACCTTTGCACTCATTAACACAACATGATATAACAATGTTGTCATTGCGTAACTAACGGAAAATCCTAGGGGGGCTAGAGTTTTAGATTTCTTTTCACGCATTACTCAAACGAATGGGTATTGTTTATTACATTGATCATTTTATTAAAAATTAACAATAAAAAGTAACATGAAAAACAGTGTTGTTTACAGTTGTCCATTGCTCTTTTTAATTAGCATTTAATCGTCGAACTGATTTGTTAAACTGTTTCACCACTGCTTCAACGCCAACTTCCTTGAGCAACGATGATTCAATATGAAGTAAAGCTAGGGAAGAGAATCGATCCTGTCCCATCGTAGTACGAAGCCATGTTTTGATGCGTCGCATTGCTGAGAAACTTCGTTTAGCAGGTGCCGAGCCTATAGGAATAGTGGAAGCGATTTGAAACATCTTGTGAAGATTCGCCATGGCACGTGTATCTATGTTTTCTCTTACGAATTGCAAATCCCACTCCGATTCCTTCTTCAGTACTCTGAGGTAGTTTTTGTAAACACGCATCTCTGACTCCAAGTCAATTATGTTAATGTCAAGTTTTGGAGCATAAATATCTACAGCTTTGCCTCCTTCAACCTGCAGCCCCTGAAACAGTCAATGGCTTCTGCGATATCCAAGTTAGCAAACCGACTCTCAATACCAGAAATTATTGACAGGATACGCAATGCTGTGCCAGTAATCTAATACTCAGTGTTTCATCTGAGGGTTCTTCCGCTGATATCCGTAACATATCTTCAAGACGGCGGTTTTTACAACCCGCCTTTTTCGACTCATTCTATTTGACTGCAAATCAATGTCATACCTCATTGAAAATGTCAAAATTTTCTGCCACAAGTCCTCAAAATTTTTCGCCCCAGCTTCAATGTATCCAGCGTTCCACGAATCAATTTAGCTGATCCGCGAGTTGACTCCGTTTTTGGAAATATTTGAGAGAACATTCATAATAGAAAGAACGAAATCCATTATGAAAAGGCAAACAACAAAATCGGGATTCACAATTGCGGAAAGAATGCCGTTTACTGTTATTGAATCTTATCCGCACTTCCTTTGACAGTGATTTATAATGCCTCAAAATTCTCAATTAGGCGGCACAATTTTGTATCGGCAATTCCATCTTGTTGTGCTCAAGCTACCAATTTCTTTAACCGTTAAACCAAGAGCTTTTGAGTTTCCACGAAAGCGGAATGTCTTCTTCTTCTTATTGGCATTACATCCCCACTGGGACAGAGCCGCCTCACAGCTTAGTCTTTATTAAGCACTTCCACAGTTATTAACTGCGAGGTTTCTAGCCAGTTACCATTTTGCATTCGTATATCATGAGGCTAACACGATGATACTTTTATGCCCAGGGAAGTCGAGATAATTTCAATCCGAAAACCGGAATCGAACCCAGCCACCCTCAGCATGGTCTTCTTTGTAGCCGCGCGTCTTACCCACGCTAAGGGCCCAAGAAAGCGGAATGTGTGTAGTTTATTGTAATGTATGTAGAGATTCAATTATGTTGAAAAATGAAGCTGCTCTCTTTATTTGCTTACACGCATCCATGATGATCGAATTAACCTATGAGCCATGCAATAAACATAAATGGCTTCAGAGTGTAAATTCTAATCAATTTCTGCACACCGTTGTGCTCGCCTTTCATTACTGATGCTCCATCGTGACTGTGCTACCATACATGACGTACCAATACGCTCAATGATCACCGCTGGATAGCTTCTGATAAGCTAGAAGCATTTCTCGAATGAGAGCAGTCGACGAAACAATGAAACTCTCCTAATGCAGTGACCGTCAGGATATCGTAGAACCACCGCCATTTGCTCTTCCTTAAAACACCTTGCCTCGTCAACTATAACGCTGGAGTATACGCGCTAGAATTTTGTCACGTATTTTATTTTTGATTTCAGATGCCGCCAAGTTTATCACTTCATTTTGAATCTTAGGGCTATGTAATTTGTTTTTCGATCAAAGTGCTTACTAAATTGTTCATCATATTTAGCGAACAGTTGACACTGTCACTGACAGAATTCCAGAAAATTTCCTCTATTGCTAGATTCTTCATTTTCTCTATGTCCTCTCAAAGGAAGACCCTGTCTCCCCAAGCAAAGAATTATGTCAAAAGCTTTTCCACATAATTCGAAATCTCTGTATCCTGCTGATATTTTTGCTCAAATACGAGCTCTGCAACAGATTTGTTTGTCTGTTTGTGATTCACAAACTTTTCGTTGCATTTCTTATGAAAGCAGGATGATTCGTGTTTCGCAAAGCATCCAGTAGTTTTTTTCCATTTGTTATAACCGGTAGAAATAAAATATTCGCGTTGATCTCGGGTTCGATTTCAACTGACATTTCATGACAGTCGGCATGGAAAGCAGAACACTTTATCAGTACTTCACTATACTTAATAGAGTGATTCAAATTTTGACTTTTTCGCTCCCTATGCAAACGATAGTTTTTGCTATTTTAATAGTCCTCCCAAATTTTAGCTGATTTGGATGTAATTTGGTTGTGCACGTGCCGTTTGAAGGTTATATAAAATTACTATGAGAATTGCCACTTGTAAAGGATCGTTTCGTGAAGCAGCCCAGAATATATTTGAATATATTTAATGCATCGACATCATAGAATAGATCCTAAGCTGAAAGTAGTTTCGCTTAACTTTTCAAAGTCTAAATAACATTTTTTCATGAATTAATTTGAGTACTGCAATCAAAAGCTTTCTTTGTTGTTCTGTTGATTGCGCTATTCAAATTAATTAATAAAAAATTTACTTAGACCTTTGAAAGTTAAGCGAGAGTTGTTAAAGCAATCTGACTTTGTAAAAATTATAAAGAAAACAGAAATGCTCATTATTGATATTGATGTTATTCTTTTACGTGTTAAATTGAATTTTCCACAAGTCAGTATTTCCATAATAACTTTTGTTGCTAGCATAAAATCGTTTAGCAACAACGACAATATTTTTCCTTTTAAATTTCCTTGCTGCTAACGTACTCATACATTTTTAGAGCTTAATGGGCAATGATGGGGAACGGTTTTTCACAAATTTACTGTTTTCATAGTAATTTTCAAGCAAGCTTCAAACTGCTTGTGCTCAGTCAAATTACATCCAAATTAGCTAAAAATTTAGGACGATTATTAAACGGCAAATGCCATCGTTTAAGTATAGGGAGCAAAAAGTCAAAATTTGAATCACTCTAATACTCAATCCATGGAAATGATCCGTTGATGATCGGTTGATGTGGTCCTGATTCAAGTGTACCAAGTCAAAAACATCCGTAGCAGTGCAAGGCTGCTTTAACTTAGAAATTGTAGCATTTGATGAGCTCGCGCTCGGTTGCGGATCTGATTCATCCACGACAGCTGGAGACGTAAGACAAAAAATTGTCGTATGTCCGTCCTTTTTTCTCATGTTTTTCATTTCTGTGACATATGTTTTATGGTAATTAGGGAATTACTGAAATACATGTTTATAAAACATAATGGGATAGTTTTACTTACAATTGTTTAGAAACGAAAGCGTACAAAAATTAAAACGCTCCTGCTACTTGATTTTGACAGTTTCTTGAATTGTATCAATGAAAACAAAGAGAAAGGTTAATGGGAAATAAAATCTCTTAGTATGTGTGAGTATCCAATAAATTATGACGTTTCATGATATGGTTTTCATTGATTAACATTTTAACATGCGGCAAAGCTCTCTAAACGTTAACAAAGGCTGTCCTATTGAAATGAATAGGACGCTGGGATAATAATGGATTCATGACATGTCCATACAAAACCATTTTAATTTTCTGCGGCATGTTCACAACCGTTGGTTTGATGAGCAAAGGTTGGATGAAGGAAGAAGAGCTGCGTTACAAACATTTATAAAGAAGAAATTTGAATATTCTAGGGGCTAAAGCCCCCTAGCCCCTAGCTACGCCAATGAATGTTGTTATCTTTTGCGTGGAATATCTTTGAAAGTTTAAATAATAAGTAGCTGTGGAAATGCTAACAGAACAGTTGGGAAGTAACTAATAGGAAGGGAAGGGCCTAGGATCTATATCGTTGTAGTTCTGTTCTCACTGCTGGGTTAAAATAAAAGATTCAAGCAAAGCGTTTTGCCGAGCAGGTGGGTGTGACGAGGTGATCTTGGCCCAACGACAGACGGTAGTTAGACTGACACATTTATGCGTTTCAAAATCGTTATACGATTGATTTTACTAATTAACTAATTACACTAATGAAACTATACGTGAATCACTTCTGAAAGTGACTGATTCTTATTGAACGTTTCAAAAACTATTGGTCATAAAGTATACGTAACTCAGTATCGGATCGACGCATTGAAGGCACTTTGGGCGATTCAAATATGACGTCCACTACTCCCTCTCCATCACGCTTTTGATATACCTAGTATGTATATGTACTATCACAAAATCTTAGACGAACTGCGTCCTAAAACCTGTGACGTCATTTTGAACGACCCTTTATGATTTATTTCTTCTTTTGAGGGACTACACCTGTGTATTCTATACAGCGGTACACTTCACGATTACGTCATCGAAAATTGACCCAAAATATGATAGACTTTGAACGTTGATATCTTAGCTGTTTCACGATGGATTTTCAATTTTCTTGGACCATCGGCAGCGCATTGGAGATCGGCAGCCCAGCAACAGCTTCTAACAATTCAAATGCAATCATTCCGTCAGTAACAGCCTTAGCAGTAAACATCCTGTTTGGCTGTTCTTCTGTTTAAGGGCATTTTCTGTAAAGTACAAAAACAGCTTACTGAACTAGCTCTGTCAGAGGTTGACTGGTTGAGGTTGGAGGTTGGCTCTCTTGGGACTGTTATCGGGGTAGAATGGGCCAAATAGGGGTTATAATGGGCCACTGTTTCAACCAGCTAGAATGTCCGTAAAATGGAATTAATGTATCCAAGAACAAGAAAACTAAAATATAAGAGATTTTTTGAACGATTTTGTTATTCGAGCTATACACAGTTCAAGAGAGCGTTGGCTCAATCTACATCCCAGGCCTATTGTCACCACCATTGACTCAAACTGAAAAGCACTGTTTAGGATTCGAATGATGATAATCGATCGGTGAGGATCTAATTCTCTAGCAGCGAGCAGCCTTCAGTACACCCAACCAGCGGATGGCATATTTTAAAACAGTGCTGCATAAGAATCTTACAGAAACTGTAGAATAATTTGGCATATACAATTTCTTAAGATTTTAATACAATTGTTTTATTAAATCTTACAGATTTGTATTATTTTAATACAATATCTGTATAAAGAGCTTCAGAATTGTATATGCCAAGATTTTATACAATAATTGTCAGATATGTTTTTGGGTGTAGAGCAGATTTTTCTGCTATCTCACACGTGCGTTTTTTTCGATTTCTTGGGGGCGTTCTTGATTTTGAAAAGAGTGAAATATCAATGTATCAAACATACAGACAATATGATTACAAATATACCATTACTTACAGCAACAGAGTCCTATGTCACCTTGTGTACAGCCCAATTGGGATGCATCGTGGAGTTTTCATTTTTTTTTTTCAAGATTGTTCACTTAAGTTCACGAATAGCAGTTCTTAATTTACCACAAATATTTTCAAACGAGCAGCAAAATTAAATTTGCTTGAAGAATTTGAAATTTTCCATAAAAAATAGGAAATTGCAATAAAGAAATCAGAGTATGACCAATAAATAAATATTAGATCTGTTCACCATTTTCAAAAGTATTTTAGATTTAAAGTGCCACCCTCTATTTCAATGAGTATCTTAAACGAGTCTCCTGGCCAATTTTCAGCCAAATCCATGGAGATTAAGAGGTGCATCAAACGATATTTGTGATTTTTAGACTTTTTCATAGAAATGTCGTCTGAATGCATCAATTTAACTCCACATATTAGAAGCATTAGTCGTGAATATCTTCTTTGACTATTATCTACCACTTTGTCATTGATACAAGGATGTTTAGAAGGTTTATTCTATGTCTTTTTAGTACATTTAGCTGAAAATGCCTAAAACCTAAATAATTTTAAGTTCTTCTGGAGGTAGAATAAATATTCAATAGGGTAACGGCTCAAACCTTGGCCCATTATGCTACGGTTGAGCACAAATATCGTTATAAATCTCATATATTGCATTTCCAACCAGAATAATTCCACCAGCAGCTTGCTTACATTTGGTTTTGACGCCAAATAGCGAAAAACGACGATGAATGTCCGCAATATCTCATTTAAACCAGGAAAGTCTGAGAGAAATGGACAAAGGTCGGCATCCTTGTCCCTATCAGGTGGATAATTTTCAGCCCACTTGGGACGAGTGGTGTTGATTTGAACATACGAGAGATAAAGATGGGTTGCTGTTTATAGTACCAGTCATTTTGCTTGCGTTAAATAAAGGCAGCATGCAAACAAATAGAGAAAATCAAATCATCTTATTGAGCGTGAATTCTAATTGGTTGCATGTAAAATACTACCACACTGACTGTGAGAGTGCATTTCAGATTCCACAATAGCACGCTTACCAAGGACATGCTAACGAAAATACTATTATATGAATCATTTATTTCCAAATATTTACCATATTTGCAAGTGTAGAGTTTAAAAAATGAAGACTGTATTAAAAACTGCACTTGCAAAAAGGCTACATATTCTAGCCCTCATGTTGTACCTTCAAACAAATTGCATACGTTAATTATTGGCTGCCGATAATTTTGAGATTTACTGCTAGATGAAACCATGGCAGTTGTGTTGCTCTGCTCTTGCGATACTCTCCAAGAAACTTTTTCCAAAACGTAAACAACGCTTTAGGTGGGGATGATGCATAACGCACTACTAAAGAAAGCCAATTGTAAAACTTATTCTAGGCAATTCCTTGCTTTGTACTGCATAAAAAGTTATAACTGTGCCAACTTCCTGATATTATTACACAATTATTCATAAATAAAATTATTGGATGCTTGTTTTAACTCTGCATGCATTGAAGTTTTATGATTGGTACGTGCGTTTGATTCCCTCTCTATATCGATCAGTGTTGAGAATCCTCTCAAAACTCTCACGTTTCAACTTCCTGAGTTGAAAGAATACTTTTCGGTATCATTTTACAGATCAAAATACTTTTGCAAGCAATAATAAATCTAAATTATGATGAAGGTATTTGTCAAGTAATTTGGCTTGAAACTATTCACATGAAATGCCGTTGAAAGTTTATCTAATGAAACATACGATCCATTGTATCTTTCCATTATTAAATGAGAAAATGTTTGTAGGATTCAAAGGAGATGATAAAACTAAATATTCTTACCTAATTGAATCATTTATTTGCGAAATTATGAAGAAAATGGTATCGAACCACGAAAGGTTGATGCTTGAATCGTGTTTGAAGCCATGGGTAGGCAATTATTTTGGTATGTTCTGCGAATGAAAGCGATTATATCGTGATTCGACGGCTAATGGATTAACCTGTTTTAACAAAAATTTTAGAACCTAATCGCAAGCATCGGATATTCTATCTCCAGCTTTCGGTTATTTTCTCCAGTAGAGGTTATTGGTGAGAATGTTTTGATTTTAGAGTTTCACCTATACTAACGAGTGCTACAAATCGAAAGCGCTGACCACCATTTGGCTAGGGTGCCACTTTATGTCCATAAAGTTTTGTTAATTATATCGCTATACTAACGGAAATTGTGAAATAAAATGATAGCTGACATAGTTGGTTGTTATCCATTCATCTGGTGTGCGAAAGCAGGTATGTTCATTCAGAAAACTCTTTTATTTGGCAAATGAAAACTCTAGCACAGCCAGCCTGCATAAGTCAACGAAACATGGCTGCAAAAAACTGAGTCAAAGTGATTTTTCATGCAAGATAATTGCTTTAATAGTTCAAGAAGTGTTTAAATCTAGAGTTATGAAGCAGATATATGTTTGATACACTTTTCTAAAGAAGCAGGTGGTTAATATCTCCCTACAAATCGACGTATTATCGCTGAAATATTGATTAATTTGCGTGATGAGCCAATGTTACATCCAGGGCCAACATTACCGCGTTACCCTATGTGCCCAATTCAATTATTCCGTTTATTTCCTTCAGTGTTGCGGAAGTTTCTTCCATACATCACTTTATTCTGAAAAATAATCTTCGGATGTAATAATGCAGTTTTCATAAAATACTCAACATTTGAATAGGGTGTCAGCAAGAATGCCAGATCCACCAATACAAGAATAGTCAAGCAAATGGGGAATGCCCATGCTAAAACAAAGTTGACCATGATTTATGAGCAATGGATTCAGAATGCCTCGATCCACTGGTATGGATCTAGAGTGGCTATGTGTAGTGTCAGGGCCTGCAGATCAAGAGGTCCACGGTTCGAATATAGAGGTAAAAAAGGATTTTTTTAATCTACAGATTTGTTTGAAATCGATCCAGTCCACAAATCACTCCTCTACTCCGATACTCTGCCTCGTTCTGGTTGTTTTTTTTTTGCTGATTCTCTAACAGCTTTGTAATCCTAATCAAATATAACAATATTATATTTACAGTTGATATGTGTGTTCATATAGTTTGAAATCTGTTTCTTGTGGCTTGCCGACATTTCGTTGGCAAGTTCCATAAAACCACGTCATTTACACTATTTCTCAAGCGGCCCCTACTGTGCTTCTATTAGTGACATAGATTTCAAACTACACACCTCCGCTCGGATCGGATCGGATCATGCAGCGCCGAGGATAGAAATCTTGTCAATAAATGGCGGCATCATTGTAGTGACATCGACTTCGCCTCATACGATGCCATGTCACTTGCACTCGAATATAACGCAATATACCCAACAGCTTGACTGCTGCACCACCAGGAACGACAAATGTCGTCACAATAATGCAAACTGCAATGATGCATATTCTGCTTCGATGGAGTGCACAAATGGTTTGACATATTTATAGGTCGATGCCGATGCTGGATGTGCGTTCATACATGCCGGCGCGGCACAAACATCTCAATCTAAATAGCATGTACACCCATCCAATCCCTTCATGAAAATGTGACCAAGTCATCGTCGTCGTCGCCAGGCTGTCGATATGCGATACAAAAGCAAAGATGCAGCTCAGGTCATTTATGATGCTTATGGTTTATGTTGCGCTAGTTGGATGCACTGTTCTAAATGTCGATTTACTTAGGCCAACGGAAGCTTTAGAATTTCAGTCGCCGGCAACAACGACAACGACTTCGTAGATAGTGTACATGCGGCAAAGACGATGACGACGGACGTCGGTTGAGGACAATCCTTTTCTTTGCCACACACATATGGATATACATAGTCGGCTTGTTTGTTCTGGCT
Source organism: Armigeres subalbatus (assembly GCF_024139115.2). Lineage (NCBI taxonomy): Eukaryota > Metazoa > Arthropoda > Insecta > Diptera > Culicidae > Armigeres > Armigeres subalbatus. Next base: position 357,643,628 of record NC_085141.1, read on the forward strand.
AAATTGCGTGTGGTAAACCTTCCTCTGGCAAGTCCACCGGCATATTGAGGTGCGGTGCCGTCATCCAAAAGGCGTCCGTCAAATCAACGTCTTCTTCATACTTCAACGCTTCGTGACCGACATGTTGGTTTACTTGTCTTTATGGGGTGGATGACTAGCTGTTTGATAGTTTGTTATAGAAATTTCATAGGCTAGTAAGTATCGAGATATTATAAAATAATTATTTTTAAATTTGAAAGCAACGCCCTTTATTTTTTTACAATTCCGTATAATAATCTATAATAATCAATCAAAGTGTAAAGTCTCATGCAATATTTGCATAAGAATCCAGCAATTTTGCATATGCCCATGAATTTTGGTGAGATCTTGTACAAAATTGTGAGAAAATTTTACAAACGCTAGATGTTAAATGTCACATTGCAAATATTATATTGTATTGAATAATCAAAGTTCAAACTAAATATCTATTTTTATTAAAATATGATTTTCGATTTTAGTTTTATGTTCAGGAAAAGAAAAATAATCAAATATATAGAGAATTTACTCCTCAAGTTCACGTTACTGCAACCATTCTACTTGGCTTAAAAGAGTCTTATTATGTCATGAGTATTTTACACTTTTAAATACCAGTTTTGGAGTTAAATGAATTTCATAAGCATTCAAGAAAATCATTCAATGACTGAGGGTCTTAAATAGTACATAACCATTTTCAACTGTTTGCTACAGAATTGTCGCACACGACAGATTTGCGGTTTTCATCCTAAGTCGCTTGTCACTATACGGCCAGCTTTGTCGGCATTATTGACGCGACACGCGAGACTTGGAGAGACGTTTATGTCTTTATGAGCCTTCTTCAACTACCTCTCCCACCATGATTATTATTGCGCTGGAGTGGATAAATGAATGAATGAATAAGTTCTACCGCGGCATAGAATTGGACTCGAGCGGCACAAAGAGGAGCCTTAATTGCTTTCCTGGGGATCCTTGAGGACGGCCGGAAGAAAGTAGCTGATTACTTCGCTGAATGCAAGTGCAACAGACCGTCGGTCAGCTGCGAGAGCGTAGATTGTGTTTATCCATTTGAATGGGTGGTGGACTGAATAGACTGTTTGTAAAGTGATACATATAATATTCGTACTGTAAACCGGGGCTAAGTGTTCCCTTTGAGGTTTAGTTAGAAAATCTCCAGATTATGGATTAATATCGATTTGTATGAAGAAACTTATTATTAAATCTTTATGCTGGTTTAAACACATTTTACACTAAAACAGTAATGTTACTAAAATAGTAATAATAAACGCATGAGGATTTATTCATGTTTTTTGAATCAAATACATTAAAATCTTGAAAGCTCTTCATATTATTTAGAAATTGCCATTTATTCTGGTCGAGTTAATGGGGTTTTAACATAATTGTTAAAAAATTCCCTCTTTCGTATGATATTAAATGCTTCTTAGCAACAGATGAGATTCTGTACCGCTACAGATAAAATTAGTTTTTAAGTTGTGTTTCACACAACTCATTAGACTGTAAGCTATATTTGAATTCGATGACATTAAATTTTAACTGATTACAAACTGATCAAATTTTGCCCGGTTGATCAATTTGTCCCTGGATTACGGTATCTATATTTAAACTTTCGTGATGGACCGGGCGTCCTTGTCAGCACGTCCAGGCGGTAGTGCATTTGTAGGTTATTGATTTGGATTTAATTATGCGAATGGGGCAGCTGAGCTACCAAAATGTGGTCTGGGCGGAAACAATTTGGCGGATGTCATAATGTTGTCATTAAATGTTTGAACTTTATGAGGAGTAATGTTACTTCACTGTTCACGCTGTCTTCAATTAGATGCAAAATTAATTGGATTTAGCGTTGAGTGTAATTTTGCTTAGGGACTACGATGTTTGAACTGTTAGTAAATATTATGATTGAAATGGAATGCGATCAATAAGGGGTGTTTAAAATATGACATCCATGATCCATAACTATTTGAAACTATTCAATTCTAATAATACATTGCCCTCAGGAGTTCCTCCTTAGCGCGTAGACGCACGGCTATAAAGCAAGACCATATGCTGAGGGTGGCTGTGTTCGATTCCCGGTGCCTGTCTAGGCAATTTTGATTGAAATTGTCTCGACTTCCTGGGCATGAAAGTATCATCGTGTTGCTATGATATACGAATGCAAAATGGTAAACTGGCTTAGAAACCTCGCAGTTAATAACGTGAAGTGCTTAATGAACACTACAGCTGCGAGGCGGCTCTGTCCCAATGTGGGGATGTAATGCCAATAAGAAGAAGAAGAAGAAGAATATCATTGCGCTTTTGTCTATATTCGAGCGCCAAAAACATAAAAAATGTACTCAAACGTGCAGCTCAATCGGGTTGTACGCAAATGACGTAGGACTACTGTAGCTGTATAATGAATTCCATTAATAGTAGCAGAACGCACCCTGCGTTTTTAGGGGTTGACAGTACAAATTACAAAGTGTCAAGTCTTTGCTGCGTAGGTACTCTAAATCGATTTCCGCACAGCAAAACCGATATCCTGTCAAAATTAAACTTTTAGCTGGGTTTCGCAAATTAATTGTGATTTTCAGCAGCTTTGACAGATAGCTCAACAAAAACATGTTTTGGGGCTCGGCTGTGCAAATCTCGGTAAAAGTTGAACAAATTGCTGAGATCCTGATGAAAAATTAAGTGTAAAAGTAAGTCAAACCAGTTCTAGTACTGATCATTGATAATTATACAAAGTTATACAAAGTTGATACCTTTATCAAAGTGTTGATCTCGCGTCTGTAACTGTACATGTAAAACTAAGGATCCGTGGGATGGAGTAGGGGACACTGGGATGACTACGCAGATTTTTTGATTTGCTGTGCATATTCATGAATGATTTTTATATGGATTTTGACAGCGCATGCAATCTTAGAATTTGAGGAAACTTTTCCTTTTTATGATATATACCCAATACAATTTTTTATCCGACCTCCATCAAATCTGTCAAATCTAAACAAAAATAGTCAAACGAGAAAAAAATTTGAATTTTTTTTGCTCGATTTTTTCTATAAGTGACTAATGAGGATCAGGTGTCTCATATTGACGCAATAACTTGAAATTTAAATTTCCTAAAATTGAGATGTAATGTTGAGATTTTGATCAGTACAGATCATTTAGCATATTTATAGCTTTGTGCTGTGAAAAATGATAGACATTTGGCCATTATTGGGAAAAGTTATTCAAATTTTGCGTGGCCACTAAAAAATCTTTAATCTAATCAAACCTCCTGCAGAATCAATACGACTGTCAATTCAAAATATAACTCACCACCAGTACTGGTAGCATTTTGATTTTCAAGAGACCAAATGAAATGTAGCGGGCCGGGACCTGTCACATTACAAGCAGTCATGATGGGAATGTTGCTTTGTTTTTAAATCTAAATTTCTAAATAGTTGACTAGTCGATAAAATGATTTTATTCTTCCCGATTTTCAAGAAAGAAGTTACATTATTGAAGGAGCAACAGCGTTTACAATAGTTTGATGCATGCGAAAACTTGACGGAAATCCTTCCATTGTTTATGTTTTCGAACAAATGCGACAAATATTCACGTCACAATTAGGTTGATCTTTATCTCCTTCAGACATTCCTTCAGTGAAATTTGAAATTGGTGTTGTACTGCAAATCCATTCCGTCTTGAAAAGCTTTACTTTGAGTGGAAGGTGTAACTACCATTATACTGAATACAGAAAGCTCCACGTGAAATGACTTTCTCAGACAGCAATTAGGGATATCACTTTTGGGTAAGCAATCAAGTACAATCAAATGCGCAGAGTATCAATCTCGTTTAGCAGAGTAGTTCACAAATGTGTAAATTCAAGCATGACAATTGTTCAATCCATGATTTTGAATTTTTTCTACGTCCTGTACCTACAACTCAATACCTATCCAATCACAAACTGCAACAAAACCAAATAAATATCTTGAGAAAATTTCACTTGGCTGCCACTGATACCATCCATGCGAATAATTTGTATCATCTCGCCCGACGCGCCTCTCCTCGTGTCTCTGCTAGCGACGGCAACTTTCTTGCGTCGCAAAGCGGTTTATTTGTACTTGTGAATAAAATTATTCACACAGCATCCTTCCTTGTATAAAGTGATGGTCCTGAGAAGAACAGTTAGTTTCTTAGACACTTATCGTGTCTATAATTATTCGCATGCAGTAGCAGTCAAGGAAATTTCCTAAATTGTAATTTTAGTGTGTAGCTACTTGTTTCAGGTTTTATTTCCATCCATGCAATACGTTTTTGCAGCATTTCCTTCTGACACGCGCTCGTGATTTTACTACCACGGCAACATTCTGCTGTCGCCAAGGATTATAATTTGCACTTTAAACAAAATTCGTCTCGGCTAAACCTTCGCTTCTACAAAATTGTGATCCTGAGAATTGATTTATTTTATTACCTATCCAATCACAAACTGCAAAAAAACAAATAAATATCTTGAGAAAATTTCACTTGACTGCCACTAAGGCTATCCATGCGAATAAATATTTGTAGCATCTCCTTCCGACGCGCTTCTGATTCTGCTACGGAACTTTCTTGCGTCGCAAAGCGGTTAATTTGCACTTTAACAAAATTCTAGAAACAACCAAACCTTCCTTCCTTGTATAAAATGGTGGTCCTGAGAATAACCAATTTATTGATCTTCCAACAAACCAGATTCAGAACCACGCAAGAAAATTTCACTTGAATCCTGCTGACGTCGACGATAGCCACTCGATAGTTTGACGCTTAAGGTGACACGGAAGCACTGACAATCATCAAATCGTCATCATTTTCGTCATTGAATGCTTAACTTTTCTACACACATATGATTTTGATAAAGTATCACAGACGCGTGCTTACTACCAATCTGCATGCTGATACATTTACAGTTACAACCAACTGAAAACCGAAATACGCCGCTCCAAAGTTGCGAGGTGATAATGCTAGAAAGAGACGAAAGATAGGAGAAATCAAGATTTTTTTATGTATACAGGTTATCCGACTTGTCAATATCCCCAACTCAGCCATTCTGGATTTTTTATGGAATTTATGCTCGTTTGTTTATGTTTTGCACTGAAAATGTATGCCCCCCCGCGCTGGTTATTCCTCATCTACTGACGAAGTCGGATAACCTGTACATAAAAAACTCAAAGGTGCAGCCCAATCGGGACATGCGCAAAGGTGACGTTAAACTACGTAGCTGTTTGTAATGTACAGGTTTTCGACTATTCTGTGCGATGAGACCAAAGCAAGCGTTTTCAAGTCCAGCTTGAATCTGCTTTCGTTGTTTATCCTCTGCTCCTGAGATTGAATGAGCATTACGAAACTGGTGATGTAGGGTAACCAATTTTAGTGGAGGGTACACCAAGATTTCGCTTGAAAAACTATTGAAAAACATGATTTTCCTTAACAAAATTGACTCCTTGCACCTATAGTGGCGAGTCTCATAAGAAACCAACTATGGGAACCAAAATTATTTTTACGCCACTAAAGGAACCGTGTTTCCATAGTGGTGCAAGCAATATTGGTAATTGTTGATATTTAATGACATCTAACTAATTTTTGTTAGCAAATTTATTAGTTTATCTATTGATTAAGATATTAAAGCTATAAAGTTCCTATAATTATCAATTTAAAAAGAAATATTTTCTTTTGTCGATCTACTATACTCCACTATTGGTACCATTGCTCCATATAATTTTGGACCAACATTTGAAAAGAAAGATAAAATAAATTTTCTAATAATCGAGGATGAACAACACTCCAAGCGTTCACATATCCAAATTACCAATTGATAAAACTCGCTAGAGAGTAAGAATCGTTCGATAATTGTTTCTCGATTCGAAGCATTGCTAAATGCTACTTTTGAGTTATTTTCCCACATAACACCAACACAAATGCCAAACATCCGATTGAACTTCATTGTTGACATTAAATTTGTAAGTTAGGTTTACAGGTTAAATGATAATCGATTCCAAAATTTGAAAAGCACAACCCTGGCTGATAGTGTACAGCTGCAACCATCACTGACCAGCACCGGCTAAAAGCCCTGCAATGGCGGACATAAAAAGTTTTTGAAAAGCAGGTCAAGTTCCAGTTGGAATGTAGTGCCATGGAAGAACAAGCTTGATGCACTTACGAGTTTGACTGATTCACTGAAACCGAGTGCTAAACTGTTAGCAAGTTTTAATAGTAAATATTATCATACATAGATATTGTTACACAGAGTCGGTTTTACGCGGAGGATATGGGCCGCGTTAATTGAAAACCGCTTTAGTCACAAAATATGTTTGAATGAACCGCAGAAATCCAAATTGAGTGAAAAAATCGCATAAAAAACGATTCCTGTTAAATAACGCGTAACAAACGACTTCAGTGTACATCGGGTATGAAGCGTTGACTCTTCCTTGATCGAATGGTCCAAGAAAATTGAAAATCCATCGAGAAATTGCTGAGATATTAGGATCGAAGTCTATCATATTTTCGTGACGTTTTTCAATTTTTGCTAATCGTAAAGTGTACCCAATATATAGAAAAGACAGACGTAGTTCTACGTCAAAAATCTTTGGGAGAAATCACGGTGTTTAGTGCCTCCTCGAGTCACCTTAACCGCTACAGATGCAGAAACCACAGCCTTCGATACTAGGAAAATGTCATCGTTCTGTGCGCCTTTCCGTTTCTCTCTCGTAACCACTCAACGTGGATCATCTTAGTACAGAAATGATGCACGAGCGCAATCATGGGCCTCTTTATAACCGGAGAAAATGAAACAGTAGGTCATAAGGTTCGTCTCCAAGAGATCGAGTCTCCTCATCTTCTTCTATGTTTCGCTTTCACCAATCAGCACAAACCGGAAAAGTGTGAGGAGTGTTGTAGAATTAAAATAAAAGATCCGGACAAATTTAGCTCTTTCATTAGAATTTATTAGGCTGAAGGTCATTTAGCGAAGATCATTAGCGAATGGCCATTAGGCTATAGAAAAAGAAGCAAAAGTGAAAATGAGTTCTTCCTTCACCTTATCTATTTTTCCTTCTCCTTCTGCTTCTTCTTTGTTCCTTCTTCCCACTTCTTTCTTCCTCTTCCTCTTTGCCTTTTTCATCTTCTTTTTCTACTTATTCTTCTTCCTTGCCCTCTTCTTTTCTCTTCCTTCTTTCTTTCCTTTTCTTCGAACGCCTTTTTCCTTTTCCTCATCGGTCTTCCTTCTTCGTCTTTCATCCGCCTTCTTCCTTCTTATTTTTCCTTCTTCCTTATTCCTCTCCTTCTTCCTTCTTCTTGCTTCCTTATTTCTTCTTCCTTCTTCTTTCCTCCTTTTACCTTCTTCCTTCTTTCTTCTTCATTCTTCCTTTTCCTTCTTCCTCTCTTAGTTAAAACTTACTTCTATAGCGGGCCATTAAACATATATTCATTATCTGTATCGATAAGGGCCTCTTACGGTGTCATTGAGAATGGCTACCCTGCGACTACCAATGAGCTCACCATGCCACGACTCAGTTGATTATACCTATCGCAGGCAGACGTGATGTCAACATCAAATTCTGTTAAATCATAAGTGAAAACATAAAATATCGAAAAAATAATAAATCTCTCAACCTGTTATCTATTAATGTCATAATTATATCTTCATTATTCTACTTTGAACGTCTTGAAAAATTAAAAGAAAACGCAGTAAATTTCAATTATGCTATTGGTGTAGTTGAACAGCTGGCAACAATGTCACGAGATGTGAACATAAACAGCCAGCATCATGAAAAATAAAACATAAATATCAACGTAAATCAAAGCTAATCTGTTGGTTTTCGGACACATTTCGTTAATTTATGTCATAGTTAAACCGTATTGAGTAATCCTGCGTACAACTCAGACTAAAATCGTTCACATTAATGCAATGTTTACGGTAATCGGATGTTAACAAAAAAGTGGTTATTTTTGTCTGCCTTGTAGATTGGTAGGTGTTGGTAGTCAAGTTTCTCACGACTACTAATCTTAAGTTGATGATTTTTATGGTACAACTACAAAGAGATTGAGTGCCACCGCAAGTCACCTTAAGACATGAATAAGATCTCCTATGCTAGTCTTTGATTCTCTACTCCCACTGAGAGGCATAGTGACATTGAAGCTTTGAACCACCCAACATGCAAAACCTCTCAGTGCACTTGAGAAAATTGCAATGGTGGTACTGGAGAGCGAGTTCTATGACGCTCTGACTAAAGAACCTCGTTTTAAGTTACATCAATTAGAATTGAACAAAAGGAACCATCGCAAGTGTTTTATTTCGTCGTTTTTACGATCGAAATACAAAACTCGAAAAGTGATGATTTTCATATAGGTTTGTTCACAGAAGTTTCAAAATATTTAAGAGCATCTTTCGATAAAAACAGTTTGATGATTAATCTCCTAAAAGTGAGTTGAGAAAATTATTTTTCCACTAGTATAGAGATGACACATAGATGTCTTCTGTAAAGTTGTAGCAAATTGTAATACGAGCAACTTTGCTAACATGCCAAGTCTCTATCTCTTATATAACAAACTTAAGACGTTTTATGTAAAACCCTTCAAAATCATATTTTTCATGTTAACTTTTCCAATGATTTTCCCATTTTCCGTCTCTTCTAGGAAGATGTTAAGCAACAAAATAAATGTTCTTGCTGAACATTGAAATTCCATCTCATATACAAAAAAAGTTATCTTTAAATTAAACATATTTTAAGGTATTTACACTTATAATTTCTCCCTATACAAAAGTCGCAAATTTCTTCGATATGCTGAAAGTCGCTCATTTCATCTTTCACTGTCATTGAAAACTTTTGTCGACAAGAGTCTCCTCGATTGCTGTGTTAAAACTTGAAAACACATGAAAAATCAAAATATTGGAATAATTTTGGTTTTATAAGAGATAGGAAGTTGCAATGTTCAGACAAAACATGTATTTTTGCTGGTTTGACAACTTGTAGAAGAGACGGAAAATGGGAAAATCAGTGGAGTAGTTAAAGTTAGGATAATGATTTTAAAAGGATTTCACATAAAATATGCCTGTGAACTTGGTTTACAATTAAAAGCACACTAATAAAGATTGAAAAAAACATAAACATGTTGTTTATTATACCAAAAATATGGAAACTCTTCATAGTCGCATTTGTTTTAATGCATTTGTTATAACATTTATTTGCCAGTTGTTCCAAATTTAACTGATTTGTATTCATTTTTCGCTTTGTCATCGCTTTCAAACTTTCACTAAAATTGTTTTAAGGAACTTCCTTCGACTTCTCGGTCAACCTCTGGCTTTTACTAACGGGATCCAACGAACTCAATGATCAATGCGTCAGTTCTCAATGCGTCCTAAAATTTACTCTAGATAAGCAGATGTTTCAGCTGTTTTAATCAAATCCAAACGCTTGACATGTGTGCTGTGTATGTTATTTGTATTTTACATCACACGAATACTTAAGAAATTTGAAGTTTTTGAATTCTTTTAATTAATTTTCAAAAAAAACATAAATTATATATTTTTGTGATTTTCTCTGAATTAGTAGAACAAACAACTATAAAACTTATATAAATTACATAAGGCAAACAAACGTTTTATGTGTTATGAAACCTCAAAACATTCTTTTAGCTAGAATTAATTCTGATGATTTTCATTTTCCGTCTCTTATATAACAAAGTTGTCAAACACAAAAATACATGTTTTGCTGAACATTGCAACTTCCTATCTCTCATAAAACCAAAGTTATTCAAATATTATGATTTTCATGGGTCTTCAAGTTTTTAACACAGCATTCAGAAGACTCTTGTCGACAAAAGTTTTCAATGACAGTAGAAAAGATGAAAACCGACTTTCTCAGATATCGTGAAGAAATTTGCACTTTTGCAATTAAGGGAGAAATTATAAGTGTAAATACCTCTAAAAATATGTTTAATTTAAAGATAACTTTTTGTTGTATATGAGATGGAATGTTACAATGTTCAGCAGAATGTTATTTTTTGTGCTTAACATCTTCCTAGAAGAGACGGAAAATGGGAAAATCATTAGACAATACGTAACTTCGT